>NW_022900941.1:30349774-30359102 GCF_012274545.1 Fukomys damarensis | reverse complement strand
CAAGCCCCCACCCGCCCACCGCAGGCCCTCTGAGTCGGAGGAGGAAGAAGATGCACAGGATCGGTAAGATGGCGGCGCACAGGGTGGAGACTACCATTTGGACCAGAAAAGGTGGGCTCTTCCTGATGACCATTATTCCAGTGAGGAGGAGGTTTTGGTGGGGCACATCACTGACAGGAAGTGAGAGGCCAGCGGGAGGGGCTGACGCCTTTGTGGAAGAAGAAAGCAGAAGAGACAGCCCACCCGCACCATCTTTTTTAAGAGGCTTTTGTCCGCCATCTTTAGAGCGCTCAGGGGGCCTACACTCGCCTGAGTTTGGGCTGGAAACGCCTTGGATGCCTTTATAGCATCAGGACGCTTTACTAAGGAGGCCTGTACCGCATTCTTGACTTAACAGATTACCCATAACAGGGTTCCTTACCCGCAGCTTCAATATTTACCGAGTATACATTTGGGCGCCAGCTGTGGTCTTCTGCGAACTCACTCACAGATCAAGGTTTGGGAGCTCAGACTGGGAGGGCAAGGGACTGGGAGAGCAAGGCTCGGAACCACCAAGCAGACTTCGGGGAGGTTCCTGGAACGCTTCCGCTTTATTCAGGCAATGCACAGGCTTATATAAGGAACCAGAGGGGTGGAGCGTGGGGAGGAACATTTAACGTTTGGTGATATCTTATTGGCCAGACATGGCAGAGTGATTTTTTTTTCCCCCCCTTGGGAGAGGCAAAGGAGTGACGGACTAGGGGCGGAGCATCTACGCACTTAGGAAAGTTAGCTCAGGAGAGAGGAGTGCGGTGCACCTAGCCCAGCCAGGCTTGAACTTCTCCCACACTCAAATCCCACTGTGGGTCTAGCTAGGTTCAAGATAGCTACCTTCTATGTGTTTTCTTGGTATTCCCTACAGCACTGACCTGCAGAAACATATTTCCATAATCACCACAGCAGGAAAAGAGAGCCTGAAAGCATCTCACACCAGCAGTTAAATTGTCTTTTCACAGAAGTGACTCATGTTCAAGCACAACCTGTCAGCCAATCACACAACCCGACCAAGTGCAAGGGGAGTCAGAGGGAGGAATCTTCTCATGTGATGACCTAAATCTAAGTAAGTAGAGCAAGTCTTCACACAGTCAGCATTCTGGTTTTTCCATCAGATTAATATCTAATCATCCATTTGACAAAGAAAGTGTCTCATTAAAGTAAACAGAGACATCAGAATCTCCCTTTACTGATGTGGGAATTGAGGCACCAAAAGCTTCATCAATTTAGCTAATTAATGGTAATATATAATTTGGATTTCTGTAATAAGGATTGCCATCCTATTTTAGAAGCATTCTTTCCACAGTTCATGATGTCCATGATGAAACTGACTGAGGAAAAAGTGACTGTGATCACTGATATCAGTGGTTGTTATCATATATTCAAACTATATCATAGACTCAAGTGATTCAGTACATTATACAAAATAAGACCCTTTGTAATAGCTGGGATCAGTCCCTCCAGACAGTTTTGGCAATGATTGGCTGATGCCTAAATGAAAGCCAAGGGGCTTAGGATGGAAGAAGGCTTGGGTTTTCCTAATAATACTTGAGTCTCCTGTCTGTGAATCTGTCACTGAAGATTAGCCCTCAGAATAGTTGTGTGCAAACTCCCTTCATGTCAAACATGAACTTTAAGTTTCAACATTCCCTATAGTTCTAATTTGCAGGCTGTTGACAGGCCAGCTTTAAAGCAGACCAATCTTTGAGATTTCTGTGTTAAGCCTTAAGGTGTAATTTCCTTTACTCAGATATGTGGAGTCTTGATATGGTTTTAAGACAGCAGGAAAGATCTTCACTGGGGTTTTTCTTTATCATAAGTTACTGGATTTAGTAGCAAAAAATACTAACATTTTCCTAAAGAAATATTTATCCAAACCCCAGATTCTTATATCAAAATGAAATATCACTTGGCATTGAGATAAAAGCATTACTTAGAATGATAAGGCTTCTCTCCAAAGATTATGCATTCAGAAAAATTTGAGAGAACAATTAGCTACAAGCTCTTTTTTTTTCTTTCAATCTTTAAATTCCACATTGTATTTCTTAATTTACAAGTCAGTATGTGAGTAAACTACTAAGCAAGAGACTCAACTGGTATCAGATCAAGCCCTTGAAGTTCTGTCCACAGCTAAACTTTCCTTTGTTTATTGAGCTTTTGAAGGGAAAGAGAAAGGAATATAATTTCCAATGTCAAGATAAATAATACACACCTAAATCTCACAGTAGTTAACCCAACACTAGTCCACCTTAGAAATTGACAAAACTCAGCATCTTCTCAATGTATCATGGAGCAAAAGCACTTATATACTAAAGATAAATTAGTATCCTAAAAAAGGAGCTGTACTGCATGCCAGGGAGCCACCTAAACTCACTTTTTGTCCTATTCAGAAAAATCCCTATTCACAGAGTGTGGAGAAGGCTCCCAGACCTATGTTCTTATGGGAAGAACGTGGGGAAATCTAGCTTTTATTCCCAGATCAGTCAAGTACTATCAATTCCTATATCTTTGGTACCGAGGATCGAACTCAGGACCTTTGTGTTTGCATGGCAGATGTGGTGCCACTGAGTCAAATCCCCAGCCCTCTATATCTATTTTTTTAATGTTGGTGATGCCCAAATGGAATTATATACATGAAAAGATTTTTATATTTGATAGAGCCTAATGATTTACCAACACATTTTACTTAATGCTGTTTCACCTTGCCTCTAAGAGAACTAATCCTCTCACTGCCAACTTAGCCAGGACAGAAAGTTTCACAGTAGGATCTCTTCCCATTCTGGATGGTATTTATTGTTCTCTATTTCATCATAAAATGTTAAATCTAGAAGTTGGCATCCTCTAAGTCTCATTAGTCAAACATCCTATTCCCCATTTTAATACACAAATCTTTTCGCAATATCATCCAAGATTATTGAGCTCTGTGAAACTTTTAGAGGTTACTAAAGGAGGTTTACTAAGGAGGATAAATATAATTTTTCATTCAAATGAGGACTCTTCTCAAAGTGAAAGGACACTCTACCAATAACACCAGGACAACAGGAAACTGAGACTCTTCACAAGCCATCCTCCTTGTAAAATCTCACAGGTAGACTTCAACTTAGTCACCAAGTGAAAGCCTGAAAGGTTATATAAGTGAAATCACATTTTCATTCATTTATTTTTTGGTGCATTAGATTTTCTCTATCCAATTTTTCATATAGTAGGAACCAGCTCAGCTTTCACTCCTCTCCCACTAACCCTTGTATACCTTCTCCTGCTCAACAAGAGTCCATGAGCTGAGCAGGAAAACATCCTATCACCTGATATTTCAATTTTAACAAATTCTGTTCATTTGATAGCTTGTTGGTTTTCAAAACTCAGGAACTCTACTAAAGGGAAAATGACCATCAGTTACAGTCCTATGACCTAGGACTATACTAACATCTTGATGACTCTCTTCCAGTCTGTTTTTAATGTTTCTGATTTGTAATTTATGCTAGTAATGTATAGATATGCTATTTTAAAACATTGTAAAATACATAAAATTACAATAATAAATGACTGAGAAGCTAATAATTTCCAGGGGCTTAATGTATACCAGTCTACTCCAACCCTTCAAGATGATAGTTTGTTTATATAAATATCACAAGTAAGGAAACAAACCTTAAGAGACATTAGGTAATGTATATGGATGCCAGGTTTTAGCCCCAAGTACTTCCAGATTCCAAAATTCATTCTGTTTCTACTTTATATTATTATTGTTAATAATACTGCATTCATTTTGTTCCTGTTTATCTTCATACTTTGTTATTTATTTAACCTAATTTTACTACCCATAACATATTCTAACTTTATATATTTTTCACATACTAACATAAATTTTGTTAGGATTGTTTCTCAATGAAAGCAATGCTAGCTTAATTGGAAAATATCAGTACATAAAGTTGTAAAGGGAAAAGTAAAAGTGTACTGCAACCAACTCTATACCCACATTTATTCAATCTCTGTCTTTCAAAGGTAACCACTAGAAACCCCTTCTTGTATCGTTAGGACACCTAAGCACCTTTAGGTATATGTATCCATCCACAACTCCATTTAGGTATATGTACCCACCATTGCCACTTCAGCTCCATTCTTTCTTGACTCTACTCCAATCAGACTTTTGTTCTCATTACTTCAGTGAGATTGATCTGGTCAAGGTCAGAAATGTCCTCCACATTGCCAAATCCCGAGGTCAAATCTACAAACTTACTTCCATCAAACTTGCTCAGTAGCTGACATAGTATATCAATCTTCTTTCTGGAAATGCTTTCTTCCCTTGAATCCTATAATATCACTGTCTTGAATCTCATCCTGCCTTTGTGTCATTACTTTCTAGCCTCCTTTGATAGTTCCTCATCTTCCTGACCTTTAAACGTTAGATAATCCCAGTCCTCCTCCATCTTTCTCTCATTTACAATTATTCCCTAGGTGCTGGGGATTTAGCTCAGTGGTTCTGCTGCCTGCCTCACAAGTACAGAGACCCGAGTTCGATCCCTGGTACCAAAAAAAAACAAAACAAAACAATTACTCCCTAGGTGATCTCATTGAGGCATGTTTTTAAATGCCTTCTATATGCTGGTCACTCTCAATTTTATGTATCCAGGCAACACTTATCAAGATTTCAGACTTTGACTCTGAACAAAAACTGAAATTTTGAGTTTCTTCTGCAGTGTTTTCCATCCTAGTTAACAGCAACTTTCTTTTTCCTGTTCCTAGAGGGGATGGTGGGATAAACAACAAAAATACCACCAACTTCAAGTCACTCTTAAATGTGCATACTCTGGCTTATGCGTGTTCTCTCTCTCTCTCTCTCTCTCTCTCTCTCTAACTTCTAAATATATTTTGAATCTGACTGATTATTTATCACTTCCACTTCTGCCAACTCCTTTAGCATTTTCCTCTTCCCCTTCCCCTCCCCCTTCCCCCTCCTCCTCCTCCAGGCCTTGTGCTTAAAAGGCAGGCACAGTGCCACTGCAATAAATCCCTAGCCCATATAAAAGCTTCCTAATATGTCTCACTGTACTACTCTTTACTCATAATCAGTTCTCCACATAACAATTAGAATAATCCTAAAGAGGTAGGTCAGGACGCTCCATTACCTTTCTGAAAGTCCCAAGATAGTTTCCCTTACCAAATTTAATAAAACTCGAAGTTCTTGGCATACCCAACAAAGACTCATATGATTCCCCATAACCCAAGTGCTCTCCCTCTAACCTTATTTCCTACTGCTCTTTCCCTTACTTTCTCACCACACCACAGCATGCTATCCTCCTTGCTCTTCTCAAACATACCAACACCATGCTCTCCTTTTGTTATTCCATCCTAGCATTTATTTCCATTTTCCTGAAATGTCCCCAACCCTAGACAGCCACCCGGTATGTTGCTTCACTCCCTTCTAGTTTCTCCTCAGATGTCACCTTTTCAAAGAATTCTTCTCAGGTAGTTACATATTATTCTACCCTACTCTGCTGTCATTGCTCTCTCTCCCCTTACTCTGCCTTATTTCTCTTCAAAGCACACATTACTACTTGACATGTAACCACTGCTTCACTGTCTGTCTCCACCCATAGACTGCAAACTCTTTAAGAGGAAGAATTTTGTCTTATCTTCTATTCTATGCTAATGCCTATCCCATTGTCCATATTTACAAAGTAGTCAGGGAATAAATTAGGGGACAACTTTTACTGAATAGTGAAGGATACTGAATTCCTCTACCAAATAACTGCTGTGGTCTGGCCTGGCATATATTTAAAATGATATCAAAAAGTGGCACACTATTTCCAAGAATTTTGACAGCATCCTAGGTTCAAAAAGTGTGGAAATGCAAAAATATTCAACGCCCGACAAAGTTCAGATTCACAATATCTGGCATCCAGTTGAAGATAACAAGGAATAAGAAGCAGAAAAATACAGTCATAATAAGAAAAACTAATCAAATAAAACCACCCAGAATAGGCACTGATGTTAGAATTAACAGATAATAACACTAAAACTATTATAACTATGTTTTATTTGCTCAAAGAGTTGAATAAAGACATATATAACATTTAAAGCCCCATCTCTAACTTCTTCAAAGAACGCTGGATAGAATTAATGGCTTGTTAAAAATCACAGAATAAAAGACAAGAAAATTTGACAACATAGCAATACAGACAGTTCAAAATGAAACAGAGAGGAAAATTTTTTTAAAAAAAATAAAAAGAATATTGGTCAACTGAAGCAAACCTTAGCCACCTAAAATATATATAATTGGAATTCTCTTAAAAATTAATGGCATACAGAAAAAATGCTGGAAGAAATATAAGCTATGCATTTTCCAATTTGATGAAAACTATAATCATAGATTTTAGATACTCAATGAACCCTAAGCAAAGAAACATTAAGAAAATTATAGTAAGATATACAATAATAAAACTGTTAAAAACCAAAAAGAAGATCTTTAAAGTAGCCAGAGGAAAAGGGCACACTAAGGACAAAGCAACAAACATCAGAAGACAGCAGATTTCTTACCAGAAAGGATGCTAAAAGAAGAAGATAGTTAATCATCTTAAGAAGACAAAGGGAAAAAATTAACAATCTGAAATTTTATATGGAGCTAAACAAAAATACATTTCCAGAACTAAAATGAAATAGACTTTTTCAGAGAAGTGAAAGTTTTAAGACATGCACTACAAAAGCTGTCAGAGAAATTCTTTCAAATAGAAAGAAAATGTCACCAAGAAGACATATGAATCTACACAAAGGAATAAAAAGCAGTAAGAATGATAATTACATGAATAAATATGTATTATTTTTCTTATTAATCTATTCAATAAATAAATGACTTCAAATAGATCAATATAAATAATGTTAATAATAATATTGAAGGATTTCTTGCATATATGTAAGTAAAATGAATGAAAAACTTACAAAAAGCTGACTAGGGGAGTAGAAATGAAATTAAACTATTTATAAGTTTCTTACACTGTAACTGATATTAAATAATATGACTAGATTATGATAAGTTAGCAATATAATATAACTTTATAGTATAGTATAACTCTAGTATAGTATAACTCTTATAAACTCTAAAACAATTATTAAAATAAAATATAGTTAATTGGCCAACAAAGTAGATAAAATGGGGTCATTAAAAAAACTCAATAAAAAATAAATCATAAAAATAAGGAAAAAGGGAACAAAAACAAAAGTGATAATTAGCATATAAGTAGCAAAATAAAAAATTGACCAAATCGATAATCACATTCAACATACAACTTTTAATGCCCAAATGAAGTCAGAGGTTGTTAGTTGAGTAAAACCACCAATCACTTGATGTTTATACAAAACACACTTGAATAAGAAGCATAAATAGGTGAAAACAAAATAATGTAAAAATAAAGACCATGTTATCACTACTCAACAGAACCGCAGAAACAATATTAACATTACTCACTGTACATTTCAGGGCAAAAGATATTTCAAGGTGGAAAACAGCTATTTCATAAAAATTAGGGAATTATTTGTCAAGAGGATATAACAATTCTAAACATTTATAAAATACAGAGCTTCAAAATATAAGAAACAAAAACTCATTGAACAACAACAGGATATAAAGAAATCATTAATTACAAGTGGAAATTTAAATACCTCTACCTCTCTCAATAACTGATAGAAACAGACAGAAAATCTGTAAGGATATACTTACTGTCAACCAATTTAATGTAATTGGCAATTATGCCTTACCTCATTCATTTAAGGCAAAATACAAATTCTTTTCACATGCACAGGGAACAATCACCAAAGTTAAACATGCTCTATGTCACAAAAAAAAGGCCTAAATAGTTTTTAAATATTCAAGGCATAGATGATATATTTTTAAACTACAACAGATTTAAACTGGTAATCAGCAGAAAATCTCAGGAAAACCTCAGATATTTGGATACTAAACAACACTTCTACATAAGCCATGCATCAAAAAAGTTAGAAATGAAATTATAAATTATCCTAAATTAAATGAAAAGGAAACTATGACATATCAGTTTGTGAGATGTTATTAAAACAGACATTAGGAAAAGATTTACAGTACAAAATGTTTGTACTAAAGCAGCAGTTCATTTTCAAATCAATAACCTCATCTTCCACCCTAAGAAATTAGGAAAAGAAAGGAAATCGACCTTCAAAACAATCAAAATAAAAGAAATTAAGAGGACATAGCAGAAATTAAAGAAAAAATAACAATTGAGAAGATAAAATCATACCTGATTCTTTAAAATCTATTATGAAATAGATTTTTAGGTAAATTGATGAAGAGGAAACAAATAAATTATCAATATTGGGAAAAAGGAATATTATGAACAACTTTATGTTACTAATTTCAAAAATATAAATTAAACAAAAAATTCTTAAAAGACACAAATTACCAAAGCTTACTCAAGAAAGGTTAAACCCTGATCCATGTCTTACCCCATGTGCGAAAAATAATGTAAAATAGATTAGAAGCCCAAAAGTTAAACCTGGAATTACAAGCTTTCTAGAAAAATACAGGAGAAAATCTTTGTGACTTTGAGTTATAGAAGACTTCTTATTTGTCACATCAAAATCAAGATTCATTTTCTTAAGTTGATAAATTGAATTTCACCCAATCTTAAAACTTAAGCTTTTGAGAGGCATTGTGAGGAGTACAACAAGATAAGATATAGACTAGATAAAAATACTTGCAAGATATGTATCTGATAACAGACTTGCATATAGAATATATTGAGATGTTCAAAACTGAATGAGAACACAACAAAAATTTTTAAATGGACAGATACCTCACTAGCCAAAATATATTAATAGCGAATAGTGCATAAAAGATGTTCAGCATCATTACTCAGTTGGGAAGTGCAAATTCACACTACACAAAGAAACAGCTAAAAGGAGCTCACCATCCTCAGTGGAGGAAAGATAGCCTCTTTAATAAATGGTGTTGGAAAAACTGGATATCAACCTGTCACAGATTAAAATTAGACCCTTATCTTTCGCCATGCACTAAATTAAAATCCAAATGGATTAAAGATCTAAATATTAAAACAGAAACATTAAACTTGCTGGAAAGTAAGTTAGGCAGAACTCTGGCAGACATTGGTATAGGAAAAGACTTTATGAACAAATCCTCAGTAGCACGGGAACTAGCAGAAAGAATCAACAACTGGGATCTCATCTTACTAAAAAGCTTCTGTACTTCAAAAGAAACCATTAGCAGAACTAAGAGACAATCTACAATGTGGGAAAAAATTTTTACCAGCTG
>NW_022900941.1:30348666-30348909 GCF_012274545.1 Fukomys damarensis | reverse complement strand
AAAAAAAAAAAAAAAAAAACAGCTAACACACCATGTAGAGGTGAGGATACAGAGGAACTGGAACTCTCTTGCACTGCTTATGGGGACACTGAGCAGTATAAATCTTTGGAAAACATTGTGGCTGTTTATTAAATAGTTAATCTGACTTAATAAACTTCCACACAGTCAATACAGCCACCCTATGATCCAGCCATTGTACTCCCAGCTGTTTAGCCAACAGAAAAGAAAAAATAAATAAAAAAA
>NW_022900941.1:30330663-30348440 GCF_012274545.1 Fukomys damarensis | reverse complement strand
TATTATATGATGGCTTGTACACAAAGGTTCACAGTAGCTTTATTTGTAATAATCCAAAGCTGAAAACAAACCAAATGTCCATCAAGAGGCGAATGGATAACACTTTGTGCTTTTCAATGAATACTGTTCTGTACTAAAATGGAACGCACTAATGACATGTGTGGCCTGCACAAATCTCATAATAATTATGCCGAATGAAAGAAGGCAAAAAGGAGCATACATTGTACTCTTAACGTAAGAATTTAGAAAATGTAAGCTAATTGTCAGTGGCAGAAAGTTCCTCTTCTGCCAGGAGAAGCAGGCAGTCAGAGAGGCAAGTGAGGTAGGGATTTCAAACAGGCAAAAGAAAACATTTGGGGGTGATGAATAAGTTCATTACCTTGATTGTGATGCTAATTTCAGAGATATATGCATATGTTCATAATTTGGCTCATGATACACTTCAAATTTGTGAAGTTTAATGTAGGTCACTTGTATCTCAAAAAAAAAGCTGTTTAGAAAAAAGATGAGATTGCCTCTTTGAAGTTGCCTTTTTTATCACTTCTTGGCCTTTTGGCTAAGATCAAGTGAAGTTGCCCTTCTGCCAACCTAAATATTGGCCTCACTGCAAAAATTTCTTGAACAGTATTTAGGAACAGACTGACATTGTTAAGCTTAATGCTCTGTGAAATAGTCAAAACTAATTGTTTCAAAGGCCTGTGGCAGCAGTTTTTTGGAGATTATATCAGGCAACACTTTTTTTCCTTTATGTAAACATAAACTGATGTTGCCCCTGGATACCAAACAATGCTTTTACTGCAGTGATCTGGACCATGCTCAGGCCGACAGCTGGATGTATTATTTCACAGAGGGCTGAGAACGACGTTGAGCACCCTGTGTTTGTGTCAGGCCTGTCACTGTAGAGTGCTTCTGACATGGTTCACTAGTGTACTGGGTGGTGCATGTGCACTAGTGGGTGAGAGAGAAAGACCGAGATGCAAATGAGTGGGAAGGGCACAGAGGGACACATGAAGGAACCCTGAGTCCAGGGTCCATTCCTGGATGTGTTCTTCTGGAAAGTTCTGGCTTTAAACCAGCCATTCCTATCACTTCTCAGCCTTTTGGCTAAGATCAAGCGTAAACCAGCCATTCCTTCTCTTTTGAAAGAATGTGGGGACATAAATATGTAATTGCTTGACTTCTAAATATCTCCCCTGGCCCACATCTTCTAGTCCCAACTCAGGGATTCAGAGAGTCCACAGTCCACAAGTGAATGTCTCAGCGTGGTGACCGGAACAAGCACACACATACACACGCAGGGACTCACATGCACCCTTGTGCACCTCAGCCCAAATTCCCCCCAAAACTGCAAATGCTTCTTTCTGTTTGCTTCTTAGCAGAAATTGCCGGAAGCCTACATTACCGCAACAGCCTCTCTTCTTCACACTCAATACTTCCTCTCACACTAGGTCTCTTTATCCTACCTCAGGGTTTCCTCAGTTCAGTCCGTGCCAGATTTGACTACAGTGATGAAGCTGTTATTATTTGCCTTCCTCTTTTTGAGGCAGGCTCTTCACTATGTAGTTGAGATTGATCTGAAACTCACTATGTAGTCCAGGTTGGTCTCAAACTCACAGTGATTCTCCTGCCTCAGCCTCCCGAGTGCTGGGAATACAGGCATGCGCCACCTCGCCCGGCATTTGCCTACTGTTTTTAAAGCAACTCATTTTTTCATATAGTCATGCATTGATAAAATATTCCTTCACTTCTCTGAACAAAAACAGAACCCCTTTATAAATGTAAAAGACAACTCTATAGAATAAAGAAATGCAATGAACAACAAAGCTGTGAGTAAATAAATACCTGTAGAAGTTTCTGCAGAAGCCCTGGCTCCAAACACACTCTTCTTTGGGGCTGGTGAGTCTAAGGCATGTCTAGCACTTATTAATGTGCCCCCCACCACATTTTTTTGACTTTTTGAGTCAGGGTCTCACTATGTAATTCAGGCTTGCCTTAAGCTTACTACATAGCCTAGGCTGGCCTCAAATTCGTGGTGATCCTCGTGCCTCAGCCTCCTGAGTGCTGGGATTACAGATGTGCACCACTATGCCCTGCTGATAGCAGCTTTGATGGTTAAGGTTAATTACCAGTTTAACTAGATTGAGATTCATAGAGAGACAGCTGCATCATGGATTAAATCCACTGATGCTCACAGCTAAAATGTGCCTTCAAGAGGTGGGGCCCGGTTGGACGGAGGTCGTCACAAGTGGCAACTCTACAGAAAAATGCAACTTTTTGGTTTTTTTAGACAAGGCCTCACTTTGAAGTGCAGGCTGGCCTTGAAGTCACTATGTAGTTCAGGCTGGCCTCGAACTTGTGGTGATCCTCCTGCCTCAGCCTCCCCAGTGCTGGGATTACAGGCATGTGCCACCACAGCAGATATCCCTTTTTAACATGGTGCTGCTTTCTCCTTGGCTAATAAAAGGTAAAAGAGGCTGACTGGCTGCGTGTGTTACTATACGTGCCACCTGGAGTCACCTGTGTCCTAGGATTTTCCGCCCTCCAGCATCTCATTGAGAGCCTCTCTTCTGAGCCTGGAGGCCAGGATGGATTCAGAATTCATGCAAATGTCTGACCTACTCTGAGAACTTGAAAGGAAGCATCAGGGCACTCGTGTGTCCCTGTGGCATCCTCGTGCAAGTTGAACACAGGTACCCACTCTAAGGGCAGGCACCTTGCCAATGCATGGCTTGGAAGGGAGACAGTGCTTGTTTGAGTATTTGAAAAAGGCTTCCATTTCTCTAAGCCAACAGAGCATTCTGCCAGGCAGTACATGAGTCGGATTTTGGCCCCACTTACTGCCCTGCCCCAGCACCCTCGCGCAGTAAATAATGGGCACAGCTACCCGCGCCGAGGGCCAAGCATGACCTCAGCTTCAGCACTTCCGTTAGTTACTACTAAAGTCACCGTTCGGTAGCTGTGAGGGCTGCTTGTGGTATCCACTCCCAAGCCCACTCCGATTCCTTTTCATTTCCAGCTTCTGGGCTATGCAGTTATTGAGCAGTACATCCGTGGGGATGCAGCACGGGAATGTACTGGAGAAAAAGGTAACATTTGCAGTTCTCTCGAGGGTTCCAGATGTCCTCTGACCTTGGTCACCAATGCTAGCCATAGCCCACTGCACGCCAGGCTGCTCAGTGGAGAAACACCCCTTTGCAGAGATGGCAAGGCGCTGAGGTGAATAGCCGAGTGACTAGCTGAGTTAGGAGCCATGCCTCTGTTGCCAAAAGCAAGTTAATGAACAGCAAGTCAAGGTGAGTTATCAAAAGCAGCAGAACCACCACCAACAAGGTCTATTGTTCAAGTAGCTTCCAACTGAAGACACAGCTCTGGCCTACAAAATCAGAAAATCCACAAGGGTTTGTTCAAGCAACGAGAGTGTGGGTTTAATGGACCCCAGAGATCTGGGCAGCAGGAGCCAGAGCTAGTATTAGCACAGAGGGGAAGCAAATTTTTATTTGTTCTGCTTCTTCCATTCTCAGTGTCAGGTAGCACACAGCTAGTATGCTAGTGTGAATAGTGATTTTAGGATTCTAAAATGTCAGTAAGTTCAAAAATGAATTCATTTAGACTTTTACAATAATTTATGTAGTGCAACCACCTGAAAATGTCCATAATAATACGATAGGCTTGGTTCATAAATTCCAGTGGAAATTACAGTGGTGATGAGAACAAACTATGTCAAAGAATAGGATATGTTGGCCAGCTAGACCTCTTTGAAGGGAATTCTCCTGAAGGTCCTGTGTGACATAGCATCCACTGCCCACTGTAACACAGGAGGAGGCCTCAGGGGACAAAGCAAGGGTTTTGTACACCAATCCCCAGCTGCCAACCACCCCTCTGCCTCTAGTTCTGGACTTTTTCCTGCCCAAACCACAAAACACCAACCTGAGAACTGCTTTTAGAAGACCCACTGAGTTGTTTTTCAATGCTAATTTTGAAAGAAGGAAGGAAAAACAAAAATCCATCAAAACCAAAAATAGCAAATTTGCATCAGCTCATAATTCAATGCCAAGTTATAAGCAGTGAGTACTCTGAGCACTGAGCTGAGAAGGTTCCAGGCCAAAGGAAGAGGGACTTTGTTTGATGATAATTTTTAAATGCTGTTCAACTCTGTTCGGGTTATGCGGTGCCCCACCACAGCCCATTCTTCCCCAGCAGACTTTGGCAGACAGCAACAATCAGTCTTTTCCTAATAAGAAATAAATTGCTATAAACAATTCTCTTCAGAACAAAAATGTGAAACTGAACACAATGATGACAAATTGCTCATTCAGAACAGCTCTGAAACAATGGAGAGGCCACTCCTACCACTGAGCACAGCTCCATGAGGCCTAGACAGTGATTTCCTGGCCAGGCCCCTGGCCCTGTTTATTCAATGTCACACTGCTGTGCCAAGGCAAAACAGCCAAACACAATCAGATGTCATCTCATCTTCAGTGCTACTTCTCCGTGCAGTTTGGGAGAAAATGAAGTTTTAAAAGTCTCTGACTTAAGGCTTGTATTCATGAAAAGCCCACTGATAAAGGAGCCATGCCACACTAGAACAAGCATTGCCCCTAGTGCCACATATAAGGGCTTTGCAAATTCTACGAGGCCACACATAGTCCTGGCTGCATCCTGGTTGTAGAAGTCCCTTCATTGCTCAGAGAATGTGACCTCTGAGAGTCCTTTCTGGGTTCCAAGCTGGAGGGATCTGAGAACATAAATTACTTCCTGGAGAAAGCATGAGGCCATTGGAGGTGAACCTACGGCATGCATGCCTCAGGGGGCTGCTAGCTATAGTTGAAAGCTCTAAAAGTTCTTCCATCACTGCTCAGAGATCCATTTCAGTCTGTAAGCAAGAGATGAAAGAGAAGGGTTTCTGCTCTTTCTGAAGGGACTGAACTGCCCTCCCCAGTCCGCAGAAAAGCTTCCCCACACACACACAAACTCCCTAGGTACAGGCAGGAGTCCTTCAAAATCTTAGCTCCTAACCTGTTGCGTAGGGGGGGTGTTAATGGTCACTGGACATCAGGAAACATTTACTTAAGCAATTGTTTTGGCAGCCAGTCAAGAATGCAGAAGGCATTCTAAACTACTGATCATTGCTGTGACAATGCAATATGTGGGAAAGGCATTTGGGAACCTTGTCAAAGTGCAGGACACGCCATGAATCAAAATCCAGTTATCTCGCATTTGTCTTGAACTGTCCACTGTAAAACAGTAGCTTTTTTTAAAGAGAAAAAAATACATGTGTACATATATATAAAACAAAGAAATATGGATATAATATATAACAAACTTCCAGTATACTGATACAGTAGATAAGCTTAAATTTCAGAAGCAATGTGAGAAATCAAACCTGTTTTTTAAGTTTTCCTGGCCCTACACAACTCACATAAGGAAAAGAGATTTCAAAAATACAAATCACAATCAATCTGGTGATGCAAACATTAGAGCAAATGTCAGAAAATTCAAGTCTCAAGGATTCAAAATGGAATTGGGTGTACAAATATTGGTACTTACAAAATGTGCTAAAATCGTTCAGGGAAAGCATGGGGCTGGACTTTCAACTCCCTGGATTCTCTACCTTAAAAAGCAATAAATTGCAAAGATATAACAGGTAAATATTTACAATTTTTATTTATAAGACACTTAAAAGATACCGCCTTAAAGTAATAAAAAATGTGTCTTTGCTCTAAAAATCATTTGGGAACATAATCAAATACCAAATACCCCAAGCAAACTGCTGATATTTAGGTTCAAGCACACTTATATTTCTTACTGATAGATCATTGGCCATACTTTCCCCAAAAGTTGGTAAAACAATCTAATTTACTTAGGAAGTTGTACTTTTTACCTGCTCTGTAACTTTGTGTGTGTGTGGTGATACTCAATTCCCTGTTTTCTTTCTTTATAATTCTCTCTAGTTACATCTTCCTGCATGAACATACATGGATCTTAGGACAGAAGAACTAGCCCTGAGAAAGGTAGGCTCAGTACTGCCCAGTTGACATGGTGAGGGCCTGGAGGGCTCTAGGGCAAGTGATTCTCTCTGGATTGCCAGCTCAGTAAACAAAAACACAGGATGCTCAATCAAATCTGAATTCCAGATAAACAACAATTAATTTTTCTGAGATTAACTGGGTGTCCTTTCTTTTATTTGTACTACTTCCCTCAATAAGGTACAGAGTACACAGAGGGTGCTCCTAACATCCTAAGATTTCACCCTGAGCAGACGTGGGGCTTCTGCTCCTGGCTCTTAAAGGCTTCATGCTTTAAGGACTTTCAAAGGATCATGCCCTGAATTTCCTGTAGAAAGGCTCCTTTTGGGGGGCTGGGTAGAGCAGAGGACAGTGGCTCATTGTGCCCATAAATTTTTAAGATCCACTTCTCTAGTAATGCACAGCTCCATGTTACTGTATTCATCAGCACCATCTTCGCTATTTTTGAGCAACTGTTTATTTTGCAGGAACTGAAACTGGTGAGTGTGTTTAGTTGCTTCCCATTGAAGTTGAAGATTTAGCTCCACAGTTTGAGATCAGGCTCAGAATACTCTCTGAAAACAACTGGTGCTATTCACACTTTAAACAAAATTTTCTCTTTGGAGCACGAGAAAGCAATTTATCTTTCTTTTTTTTTCACCATCAATACTAAAACATTTAGTTCAATACTTTCCTCTTGATAGGAGCTTTACCTACCTTAACTACTGAACCCTTTAGTCAGCAACTTACTATCTTTTGTCGCCTGCAGCAAGCTCAGAGAAACACACATACTCACACACATGCACACACACAAGCACACACCATGTAGGAAGAAAAATAATCAGCCACCCAGGGATACAGAGAGGCTTAATTATTGCCTGGAAAACAACACCCTTTGACAGCATCTTTAAGTCTGATTTCTGTAATTACTTGCTGATTGAAACTGGGACTTACAACAGGGTGAATTTATTTCCATATTAATATTAAGTAATGATTAACAAAGCTTAAAACCCCAATTCAGGATCTGAAAGCGTAGTCTACATGGAAACTAAAGTAATGTAACACATTGGGGCAAGTTTGTTGTCTCTCAAATAACGTTCTACTCATTAAGCACCATGCACTATACTTCCATTTCCTCTGTAACAATTCAAAGAAGGAGTTCCGGCAGCTCCCAAGGGGCTGTAACAAACACAAGACCTCCTCAGATGTGGCGACTCCCTGCCTCGCCTACTCTTCTCCCTGGAGATCTCCTGCTTCTTCTGTGCTTGTTTCTACATATTCTTTCTCAACTCTGTGTCTCTGGGTCTCAGTCTGTACGTATTATCTCTGTCGCTCTCTTTCTGTGTGTCGCTTGTCACTCCCTGTCTTTGTGTGTCTCTTTCTTTGTGTGTATGTCCGTCTGTCTCCCTCAAAACCTCCACTGATCGCTGTCTCACTCTCCTGCTGTCACACCCGCCCTCTCTGCCTTCACTTACCTGACAGCTCTTGCTTAGTCCTGTTATGTCTCATAGGGCCATATTTGTGGTTTTTCCCTCCCTCCCAGGATTCAGTGGCCTCAGCACCAAACAGAACAATAATTAACCAAAGTAGCTATGAGTAAATAACTTTTATTGTTCAACCCATACATATACATCAGTAAGCACTGCTATGCTTAACCAAGCAATGACTTCAACTGTATTTATCCAGGGTACTGTATCACATTGGACTGCATACTTTTTTGTTTGGTCAATTTTTTGTTGGTTAGTAGGTTGGATGGATGGTTAGTACTGAAGATTGAAGACAGGGCCTTTCACTGAGCTACATCCTCAGCCCTTTTTAATCTTTTATTTTGAGACATGGTCTCACTAAGTCACTAAGTTGTGCAGGCTGAGTTTGAATTTGTGTTGAAATGTTAACCTTCCAGAGTGCTGGGATTATAGACATGTACCATCACACCTGGCTTGCATAACACTCCTTTAAAAAGGAAACTATCTTTTGCCTTTATCTTAATCAATTAGCTGTAATTTTTATACCAGGATTCCCTAAAGCAATTTTATAACATTAAAAAAAAACTGTTTCTTCAAAAGAAGAAACTAAATAAAGCTTTTGCTAATCTCACTAAAAAAAAGAAAATATTCAAATCAATGCAATTAAAAATGAAAAAGGTAAACTCACATGGACATTGCAAAATCAAAAAGATTATTAACAAATATTTTGCAAACCTCTATGCCAATAAATCAGAAATTCATAAGTACATATATTCCTAGATACATATGAATTACCAAACTGAACCAAGAATATTCTAAAACCCTGAATAGTCTAACAGCAGGCCATGAAATTTAAGCAGTAATAAAAAAAACTACCAACTTAAAAAAAAAAAAAACACACATCCAGATGGAATTGTTGCTGAAATCTAACACACTTCAGGGAAGATATAACCTCAGGCTCTTTCATGAAATTAAAAGAGAAGGAGTACACAAAAGTTATTTCTGGAAGCTAACATTACCTTGATTCTAAAACCACACATGGATCCAACCAAAAAAGAGAACTGTAGACCAATCTCTAATGAATATGCATGCAAAAATCCTCAACAAGATACTGGTAAAGAAAATCAATGAATCGTAAAAAGATCACACATCATGACCAAGTAGACTTCATCTCAGGGATGCAAAAATGGTTCAACATATACAAATCAATAAATGTAATACATCACTTTACAGAAGCAAGGATAAAAATCACATGATCATCTCAATAGATGCAGAAAAGCCTTTTACAAAATCTAACATTCTTTCTTGATTAAAACTCTGAAGAAAAGAAGTATAGAAGAGCCGGGCATGTTGGTGCATGCCTGTAATCCCAGCACTCGGGAGGCTGAGGCGGGAGGATTCCTGTGAGTTTGAGACCAGCCTGGGCTAAACAGTGAGTTCCAGGTCAGTCTCAACTACATAGTGAGACCCTGACTCAAAAAAAGTATAGGAGTATCCTATCTTGATCTATTAAAAGCCATTATGACAAACTTCAACCAACAACATATTAATTAATATGGAGAAAACCTGAAAGCTTTCTGTATAAAAATAGGAACAAGACAATGATGTCCACTATCACCACTATTGTTCAACATAGTACCAAAGCATTAACCTGAGCAACTAGGCAAGAAAAATAAGTAAAAGAACTACATGTAGGAAAAGAATGAGTCAAATTATCATTATTTGCAGAAGACATGATCCTCTACATGAAAAAAAATCCACCGAAAGACTCAGAATTAACAATAAAATTCAGCAACATAATAAGATCAAAATCAACACAAAAATCCATAACATTCCTGTACAGCAATAATAAACCCACAGAGAAAGAAATTAGGGAAAAATTCACGATAGCATCAAGAAAAATTAAATATTTAGGAATTAACCTAAGGAAGTAAAAGACTTCTACAATGAAAACTACAGTACCCCAAAAAAGGAAATTGAAGAGGATATCAGAAAATAGAAAGAATGGATTCACATTGAGGTGATCCTCTTAAGTGAAATAAACAGGACACACATGTGTAAACACCAAATAGTTTCTCTGGTGTGAGAAACTGCAAGTTTAAATAAGGACTAAATGGTATAATAGATAATGTGAAATAGGAAGAAAAAGTGCAAAGAGGAAGGGGAAGTGAAAGGGGTAGAGGGAAAGAAAGAAGGGAATGGAATTAATACAAGAAAATGAAAAACTGGAAACAAAGTCTTGATGGGGAGGCTAGAGAGGATGAAGAGAGGGCAGGGGAAGGGGGAAAAATAAGAACCTAGATGGATTATGTAAAGGTGCACATTCCCAATGAGGAATGTCACTATAGTGTATACCTTAAATGTAGCAATGAAATTAATCTTAAAATAAATATAATAACATGACATCCCAGTTGTTGATTCTTTCTGCTAGTTCCCATGCTACTGAGGACTTGTTCATAAAGTCTTTTCCTGTGCCAATGTCTTCCAGAGTTCTGCCTAACTTATCTTCCAGCAAGTTTAGTGTTTCTGTTTTAATATTTAGATCTTTAATCCACTTGGGTTTTAATTTAGTGCATGGTAAAAGATAAGGGCCTAGTTTTAATCTTTGGCAGGGTGAGATCCATTTTTTCCCACACCATTTACTAAAGAGGCTATCTTTCCTCCAGTGGGGATGGTCAGCTCCTTTGTCAAAGATGACATAGCTTAGTACATCTGGAGTTGTTTTACCTGTCATGTAAAAGTACAAGATCGCAATAATGAATGTAACTGTACTGCATACCTAAAATGTACCAACATCTGGAGTTGTTTTTGTGTCTTCCAATCTGTTCCACTGATCCTCAGGTCTGCTTCTTTGCCAGTACCATGCTGTCTTTATCACAGTGGCTTTGTAGTATAGTTTCAAATTGGGAATTGTTATACCCACTGCCATGTCTCTGTTGCCTAGGATGGCTTTTGCTATTCTAGGTCTCTTATGGTTCCAAATAAATTTTTGGATTATTTTTTCTAGTTCTGTGAAATATAGTGTTGGAATTTCAATTGGCATTGCATTGAATCTGCATAGCAATTTTGGTAGTATGGCCATTTTCACTATGTTGATTCTTTCTACCCAGGAGCAGGGGATAGCTTTCCATTTTCTTATATCCTCCTCGATCTCTTTTTTCAGAGTGCTGTAGTTTTCAGTGTAGAGGTCTTTTGCTTCTTTTGTTAGAATGATTCCTAGGTACTTCATTTTTTTGGATGCTATTGTGAAAGGAATTGTTTCCCTAATTTCTTTCTCAATGAGTCTGTTATTTATGTACAAGAAGGCTGTTGATTTTTGGGTGTTGAATTTGTATCCAGCTACCCTTCTAAAAGTGTCAATTAAGTCTACAAGTCTTTTGGTGGAGCTTTTTGGGTCTTCAATGTAGAGTATCATATGGTCAGCAAATAATGACAGTTTAACTTCTTCCTTTCCTATCTTTATTGCTTTAATTTCTTTCTCTTGTCTAATTGCTATGGCTAATGTTTCCAGAACTATATCGAAGTGGGAAAAAATTTTTACCAGCTGCTCCTCAGACAAAGGACTATTATTTGGAATACATAAAGAACTCAAAACAACCAGTCCCCCCCAAATATAAGGACCCGATTCAAAAATGGGCATCTGAAATAAAAAGATATTTCTCAGACAAAGAAGTAAAAGCAGCAAGTAAATATATGAAAAAAATGTTCCACGTCACTGGTCATTTGACAGATGCAGATGAAAACCACACTGAGATTCCACCTCACCCCACAAAGAATGGCTGCTATCAAGAAATCACACAATAACAAATGTTGGTGGGGTTGTGGGGAGAAAGGAATCCTTCACCATGGTTGGTGGGAGTGCACCCTGGGACAACCACTATGGAAATCAATATGGAGATACCTCAGAGAGCTGGGACTAGAGGTTCCATTTGACCCAGCCATCCCTCTGCTGGGTATCTTTCCAAAAGAATTAAAAGAATCATATCACAATGATATATGCACACCTATGTTTATAGCAGTATGGTTTGTAATAGCTAAAACTTGGAAACAGCCCATTTGCCCATCCATTGGAGACTGGATAAAGAAAATGTGGTTTTACTATAAAATGGAATACTACTCAGCCATAAAGAATTAGAAATTAGATTCATTCGTAGGAAAATGGATACATATTGAGGATATACTCCTAAGTGAAATGGATAAGTCACACATGTGTAAATACCAAATAGTTTCTCTGGTGTGAATAAACTGTAATAGTACATAAGATCCTAATGATATAATTGACAATGTGAAATAGGAAGAAAAGGGCTAAAGGTGTAGGGAAAGTGGGAAAGTTAGGGGAAAGGTAATAGGGGAAAGGAAAAAAATAGGAGAAAATGAAAAAATGGAAATAAAATTGTTTGTAAATGGGGAGGGGAGGAGGGGGTGAATGGAGGTCAGGGACAAGGGGAAAAAATAAGAATCAAGACCTGTCATGTAAAGGTACAAGATCCCAATAATGAATGTAATTGTACTGTATACCTAAAATGTATCAATAAACTCAATGAGGAAAAAAAATTACCAATAAACTCAATAAGAAAAAAAAATGCTAAAAAATAAATAAATAAATATAGAAAAAAAGAAAATAGAAAGATACCCCCATTCCTGGAAAAGCAGAACCAATATAGTCAAAATACCAATACTTTTGGGGGCCAGGGATTTAGCTCAATGGCTCTGCTGCCTGCCTTGAAAGCGCAAGGTCCTAAGTTTGATCCCCGGTACCAAAAATAAATGAAAACAAAAAAATTGCCAATACTTCTGAACTGATATATAGATTTATTACAATCCCAGTAAAAATACCCACAGCACTCTTCACAGAACTGGAGGGGGAAAAAATCCTAAAATTCATATGGAGAGGAATAAAGATATGCTATGTACAAGACCCTAATAACTCCAATCAATGTAAACATTATATGCCATAACATGTGCTAAGACAAATGATATCAACAAGTACAAAAAAGGTGATAGGGGAGTCAGAGGAGGAAGTGGCCGGGGAGCTGAGAGGAAGGGAAGTAACAGAAAACAAGCTGTAACATACACATGTAACTACTCCCCAAGATAACCGTAAACTGGATGAATTGCAAACAGAGACCAAGAATAGCAAAAGCAATCCTGGCTAAAATGACCAAAAACGGAAGCATCACAGTTCCAGACTTCAAGTTATATTATAAAGCCACAGTGATAAAAACAGCATGATACTGGTATAAAAACAGACATGAGGATCAATGGAACAGAATAGAGAATGAAGATATAACTGCAAGAACATTCAGCTATCTGATCTTTGACAAAGAGGCCAATAACGTTCTGGGGGAAAGACAGCTTCTTTAAAAAGTGATGTTGGGAAAAGTGGCTGTCTGCATTCAGAAGACTCAATCCAGACCCATGTCTCTCACCATGTACTGAACTAAAATCAAAGTGGATCAAAAAATTCAATGTTAAAACAGAAACAATCTCCTGGAAAACAAAATAGGTAAAACTCTTACAGTCATAGGCAAAGGCAAGGACTTTCTCAACAGAAACCCAATTGCACAGGAAATAGTAGCACAAATCAACAAACAGGATCATTGAATTAAAGCTTATGGACAGCAAAAGAAGCAACCGTAAAAAGACAGCTTAGAGAATGAGAAAAAAATATTTTGTCAGCTATTCCTCAAACAGAAAATTAATATCTAAAATATATAAAGAACTCAGAAAGACAGACCCCACGCCAAATAAAAGAACCAATTAAAAAAATGGGCACCTGAAATGAACAGATTACAGAAGAAATACAAATGGCCAATAAGTATAAGAAATGTTTAACATCTCTGTCCACTAGAGAAATGCAAATTAAAACAATACTGAGATTCCATCTTTCCCGAGAAACAATGGCCAACATCACTGGATGGTTTCTCTTATATGAGAAATCCAAATTATAAATAAGTAGCAAAATAAAAGATAATAGGAAGTAGAAAGGTAGATCTTTCTCAAATGGGAGATGGAAGGAGAGAAGGGGAGGGAAAGGAGATGAAAAAGTAGTTAAGATGTGTTACTAACTCATCAAAAAGTTGGTACTTTACACGTACCAACTCCAAACAAGGAATATAAACACTATGCACTACAAAAATTTGGTTATAAATATTAAAATTCATAAGTAAAAACTTTAATATTTATAAAAAGTTTAGTTTTAAATATTCTCAAGTAAAGTCTATTTTTATTTATTCTTCCTCAGCAAGAAGACCCTGTCTGAGATTTAATAAATGCTCTCCAAATACTAGTCTTATGGGAAATGAGTAATTACTTTACAACTTCAATAGGCACCATATCCAGAACCCAATCCTCAAGCAGTTAACCACGGGGTTTCTTCTATCCTTGCTAACTATCCATTCCCACTAGCCTAGAAGCCAGGGTATTTTTCAGGTAACCCTTTGGCTATTTAGTAAACCTAATTCAGATCTTTATGCACAAAATACTTTCCCAAGATTGTATCATGTCTGTGGTTTTCCAGAAGCTATGGCTTTGTTCAATTTTTCCTTATGAGAATGAGAGTTATATTGTCAAAACTTCATGCATATTTATCTAGTAAAATTTCAATCAATAATCAAGGGTACTTATGAATTTAAAAAGGGGGAGAAATAATTTTACTCTATATACTACTTATTACATCTATTTACATGTGAGAACCAAAAATGATTAAATCTGTACCAAAATTTAAGTAGATAATTATTTTATTTGCTAGATGAAATCTTCTCATTCATAATACATGTTTCTTTTATCCATTTATTGACCTGAAACTTTATACCAACTCCACGATATTTTTTCAGAACAAAAATAGTCAAGAAAATTCTTGTTTCATTGTACAAAGAAACACAAAATTGATGTAAATAAGTGTCAAAGTGGTTGATAAGAATCACTGAGGAAATAAATTTTAAAAGTAAAGGAAGAGGGCGTGGGGATTTAGCTCAGTGGTTCTGCTGCCTGCCTCGCAAGCTCAAGGGCCCCAGTTTGATCTCCGGTATCAAATAGAAAAAAGACTAAAGATGTACGGACAGTGAGAAGGGTAGGGGAAGGGGAATAAGGGAAAGGGAAAAAAATATGAGAAAATGTAAAAATGGAATTAAAGTCTTTGTAGGTGGGGAGGGGAAGAGGGGATGAAGGGAGGGTGGGAACAAGGGGAAAAATAAGAACCAAGACCTGTCATGTAAAGGTACAAGATACCAGTAATGAATGTAACTATACTGTCTACCTAGAATGTACCAATAAATTCAATTAAAAAAAAAGAAAACGAAGAATCATAGAGGAAGAAGGAAAACATCACCAACACATTGGAAGTGCTCAAAGCATACAAAACATAATTTAAAGCAGCCATGATTTTGGGAAATATCAAATTATACACAGACATGAGTACAAAAGTAAAACAAAATGCATATCAATAATGTATGCCAGAAATGTAAGAGAAAAGTCCCAGGGAAACAGAAAATTGCAGATTCTTTGTACCAGTCCTGAGTAATGAAAAAAATGTGGTAGAACACACATGTTGAAAGACAGCACAGAGACTCCATCTTGTCCAGATGATGAACAGATGCCAGATGCGACTCAAAATGTCAAATCCAGGGGAAAACACCTGGGTTTGATCTTTAAAGATATGGCCCATGAGCACTTAGAGAAAGAATAAAGAACATTAGAAAGCACCACGTGTTGTTCCAGAACAATGAACAACAGTCTACCTTACTTCATTTTTAATAATGTTCCCAATCTTATTAATGGAAATGCTGGAAGGACATCTGACAGTTCATCATGAGGCTCCTTTAGACCAAGCGTTATTCCTGCCCCAGGCTTCAGCACCGGCAGCCCTCACTTCATAGGTGGATCATTCCAAACTACATTTCACCAGTCTAGACTAACTTGAACACCTGCTTGAGTCTTGGAGACCAGCTTCTATGACTGTGCCTCGTCTCCTCTACTTCTCTGATCTCTGCCAAAAACATAAATCCCTATCTACGGATTTCCACACTCCTCCCCATTCTCTTTTCTTGCTTTCTTGGCCAGTGTCTCCCTATGTTCTGGGCCCTCCAAACCTCTCCACTGCACCTGTGGCACCTTTGCTCTGGGTAAAGCGTCCATAGGTTGTCTCAGAGCACTGTTTCCAACTTCTAACTTCAAAAGAAATCTGACTCAGACTCAGAGATACTGCTTCTTCCCCTGCTGATGCCAACTACTCTCTCCTCTGATCCTGACATACATGAAGGATTAGTTTGGCTGTGTGTGACAGAATCTCCATGATAGCAATGGCTTTAAAAGATAAGATGATGTGTTTCTCTCTCACATAAAAAAGATGTAGAGGTAAGGGGGAAAAATGAGAATCAAGACGTCATGTAGAGGTACAAGATCCCAACAATGAATGTAACTGTACTATATCCCTAAAATGTACCAATAAACTCAATTAAAGCTGAAAAAAAAAAGATGTAGATGTGGGCATTAAAATGTCAGGAGGAAACCAAGTTATTTCTTATCTCACCATTCTACCACTTGCAATAGTGTCTTCTGCCTCATGGTACAAGAAGGCTGTCATTTCATAATCAGGTGCCAATGTATTGACATTGGCAAGAGAGAGGGCTGTTTTTTTTCTTTCTTTAAGAAGGCTTTGTGTAAGATGCATGCACCTTGTCCATTTACATTCTATTGGTCAGAATTTAGTCACATGGCCACACCTGGAGGAAATGTCTGACACTGGATAGTCATGTGTTTGGCTAATTCTGTTTATGTTGTCAAGCATGAACCCATGTAGGAAATCAACTCACAGTCTCTTCCCTCTGTGTAAATCTCTGGCTCTCAGGGCTGCTTCCAGAACCAGGTCTATCTTGCTTTGGTCACTTCCTTACTCATTAACTCACAGTCTTTGTGCCTCCCAGCTCCTGCCATCCTCTAAGACATCTCGTGTACACACAGAGGACCTAATCGGCACAGCAGCATCACAATTATTTGTTTCCTGAATGCCAAGATTCTACCTCCACTCGATATCTGTCGTCTGAATCCCCAGTGCTCATGTTAGATGCTGTCATCACCTCGGACATCGTAGGCTTACTGCACATAGACACACACACACCTTCAGCCCAAACTTCTGCGCTTCCATCTTTCTTATTCCCCTGACCTGTCACTCATCAATAGTCCCTAAACCTTGTATTTCTAACTCTATCAAACTTTTGCCCATTCTCACTACCTCCCTTCCTTTCTTCCTTCACCCAATCTGGACACCACAGTTGCTCACATAAACCTGGACCATTGGCCCTAATTCCCACCATACCAAAAGCCACCTCACCAGCAAACTTCCAGTTTGAATCAGTCGTTCTAAAACAGTGGCCCTTAAAACTGGTTTAAATCTGTCACATAGCCTTAATATTGAATTTGTGTGCCACTTTCTCCTGGATTATGGCCCGCTCTCTGTATTTTATTTACAGAAGTGTCACAGTATGTGATTCACAATTGGCATCTAATAAATGCTGATTCGATGATGGTGGAATGATGATATATATATAAATGAATTAATGAGAAGAATATAAACTGGACTTTTGTGAACTTAGGTAGGTTTGTGGATTTGTACCTATTTAAAAAACCAAAGAATACCAATTATGATAAAATATAAGCCCCTGAAAAGTTATCAAAGGCATAGTTCATGACTTTTTCTTTAGCTCTGTCCTGCTCAAAAACTAGAATTAGTGAATAATTGGAATGTATTAAATGAGTATTAAAAATACTCAAGAACTAAAGCCAAAGGTAAAATAAATATGGTATTCCAGAAATAAGACAAAAATTCTCAATAGATCAGAATAATGGGCTATGCTCCTTAATCTTAATAGTCAACTTGCCTCTATTAGAACACCCCTAGCATGGTTAATTGGATCATGGGGTGCTTTGCCCACCCATGGATTAATCCACTGATGTTCACAGCTGACGTGCTGTGTGGAGGTGGGGCCCAGCCGGGGGCGTCACTGCCGTGTGTCTTCGGAGGCTCCGTCTCTTGCTAGTGTGCTTGTGTGCTCTGCTCCCAGCTTCCATGGAGTGAGTAGTTTTGCTTCACCATGGGCTTCCATCATAGCATTTCTGTCTTGGAGGCAGCCAACTTGTTACAGACTGAAATCTCCAAAACTGTCAACCAAAACAAACCTCTTCTTCTTTAATGTATGGGTGTCAGGTATTTCGTCCCAGCACCTGAAAAGCTGACCAATACATGGGCCAAATATTTATTCATCACACACACACACACACACACATATACATACATACATACATATAT
>NW_022900941.1:30286313-30330459 GCF_012274545.1 Fukomys damarensis | reverse complement strand
TGTATTCCAAAAACAATGTATCTATGTAATGTTTATACACATTCTTTGTTTTTTTAAGCAAAACCTTTCTTGGTACATTTTAGATATACATAATGATAACAATCATCAGCGGGAATTTGTAGTTGTATAAGAAAAGAATGGGAAAAATTTTAATATTTATATATAATCTAATATTTCATGTAATCTTTAGATATAGAAATACACACATATTATATATATAAATATATAGTGGATATCTTTTTCATATATTCAAATAAAGACCAAGGTAAATTCCTTCTTTTCATTTAGGTCCTTTTCTTAGATCCAAAAACCCCAACTTTATAGACACAGAAACAAAAAGAAACAAACAAAATCATACATGTGGAAATATATATAAGGCTGTACTTAATATTAAAATTCAGTATAAACCAGGAGTTCCCTGAAAGTTAATGCCACTTTATCCTACCCTGTAGACACAAAGCACCAGGAACTGAGACATGCATTATCATACACTTAGTGTTCAACAAAAGGCACCCATATATTTCTCTGAATGAACTAGATCAAATGCAAAGAAAAGCAAGCTCCCAAAACTCAAGGGAAAGGTCTGCATATTAGTCACTGTTATATCTGTTCCCATGCTTAGCACACTGGCATCGCCACACGCTCTAGTTTCAAAATGATCAATGCCTGTCATGAAATACACACTTAGTAGAAATATGCTAAATAATTTTAAAAAGTTATACCCAATGCTTTTTATCAGTTTTTTAAAGATTTATGGCCCTCTCTGTTGCTTTATATAATTACTATCATTAGACCTCTGTCTGAGTCATCTCTCCTGATAGTCTGAGATCACTCCTCAAGAATAAGGTATTCTTTCAAAATAACAAAAAGATATAAAAAAAATTACATTTACGTAATTTTTTTTACTTCATTCGTTTTTCTTTCTCTGTTTTCTCTTGTAGTACTGAGGTTTGGACTGAGGGCCTTGTATATGCGCAATAAGCACTCTATCCCGGAGCTATATCCTCAACTCTTTATTTTGAGACAAGATCTCTCTAAGTTGTCCAGGCTGGCTTCAAACTTGTGATCCTTCTTCCTCAGCCTCCCAAGTAGCTGCGATTATATAGGATGTGCCACCATGCCTGGCTATGGAATTCTTATAAGCAGAATTTGGCTAAGTCTGCTTTGATATGAACAATCCTGCATGAAGGAGCTAAGAATATTGACAATATTGACATAGATAGTTTGTACTCTTTATATTCTATGAACATCTCTGATCTTTCTTGAGCCAAAATACATCAAAAATACAAGCAAGTGATTCAGAAGAGCCAATTCAATAATACTATTTTACTGTACTTTGATTTCATTTTGCCTTAGAAGTCCTAATGACCCTCTAGTCAACTGGAAATTATATCTCAACCATTCTTGGAAAATCAATCTGCTTTGTCAAAAAGCACATATGACAATGTTATGTTTGTGGTTTATGCCCTTCAACTAGTAAATTCATTTATTTATGAAAATACAACAGATACTGCAAAAGGATATCATATGTAATCATTAATTAATCATCTTGGGATGACACAAAATTTTTCACCACACTAGAAACGTAGGGATATAGAAGTAAAAAGTAAAAAGTGCCAGGTGTGGTAGCACACCCTGTAATCCCAGCACTCAGCAGGCTGAGGCAGAGGGATTGTTGCATGAGGCCAGCCTGAAGTACATAGTGAGAGCCTGTGGGGGGAGGAGGAGGAGGAAGAAGAAGAAAAATAAATAAAAAGTTCCCTGGCCCCCCAGTATATGATTCAGTGTACAACCTCAGATTTTGGGTTCCCAGAATAGATTGCCTCCATTTTCATTAGATATATTGCAGGCATTACATAAACAAAGAAAATGAAGATGTGAGCACAAAAAGCCAAGACTTCTACCACAGCTATGAAAAATAAGTATGTTGGCTGTAGTGACCAGGTTCCAAACACTCTCCCATTCAGCCCCTGTAAAATAAGATGTCTTAGTAGCTTTCTGTGGCTGTGACAAAATATCTGAGAAAATCAACTTAATGGGAGGAAAGGCTTATTTTGGCTCATGGTTTCAGAGGTTTCAATCCATCATCCCTTGGCCTTGTTGCTTTAGTCCTGTGGTACCAGAGCACATCATGGCAGGAGCATGTGGCAGAGGAACTTTTACCTCATGATGGCCAGGAAGTGAAAACAAAGTCAGGAAGGTGGTCAGGGTCCCAATAGTCTCTTCAAGGGCATGGCTCCAATGATCTAACTTCCTAGAGGTTTTACCACCTTCTAATAGCACCACAGTCTGGTGACCAATCCTTAAACATGTGCCTCTGGGGGACATTAAAGGCCAAACTACAGTGTGATTCTGATATTTTAAATTGACTCATTTCTTAATGCTTTTATTTGGGCCAGTTAATGTCTTTAAATAAGTACTTTTAAGAAGCTGACAGCTACAGGACAAGAAGACTGCAAAACAACAATTTAAACCAGCTGAAAAACAACACAAAACCAGAAGTTGTGCATAGATTAAAAGAAGCTGTCAATAATTTATTTCCTCTATTTCTTCAAAATGAATAAATGCTTTCCTTTAATTTTCTACCATATCCACTGAAGCATATTTCCAAACCATAAATACAAAGAGTATGAATGATCATCCAAATATTAACCTAAGATTTCAGTATTTTACAGGATCATTTGTTAATTTCAAGCATGAAAAGATGAAAAAGGTATGAAAGAAACCATTACTAGATCAAAGAGCTTAGCTGTGAGTTGGAGCAGAGAACTAGCAAATGTTTGGCATGCGTGTCACCAATCTTCCCTCCAGAACCTGTATAGTCACAGCTAATCCCAGCTTTTCCCACTGCATGCAGATGCAGCCTCTCCATCCTCTCCAGCACTCTAGCCATCTCCATCCATTCTGAATCAAATGTATTAGCCAACCCTGAGTGGGATTTCTATACTACAGAAGGTGAACTAATTGCCTGGAATGTTCTCTCTCCATGTTTGTTATAGTACATGCCAAATGGCTCTCTCAATAGGTAAAAACGACATTCATAGAATTTTGAACATACACATAAATGCACTTGTAATATGCCAGGCACCATACTATGTGCTTTACATGCATTCTCTTTTAATCCTCAGTACACTAGGTATTAGTATTAGCATCATTTCAAGCTAGAAGAAGCTGAGCCTTTGAGAGGTTAAATCATTTCGCAAAAGATGACTGGAGAGTATGTGGTAGCTCTGTCAAGTTCTGATCTCAAAAGCTGTGCTCTTGGACACTGTGCTCAACGATAACCTCCTTTATTCTCAGAGACTCAAATTGTCAGTGGTATGAAACTACTAACCTTAAACAGGCAAATTTTACAAACTCCCTTTGTCCTGGTGTATGTTGATCCTAACACAGTTAATCACTACTGTGAGAAACCCTAAATTGTCAACCCTTATTTCACCACTGCACATAGTCCCAACATGAAACCTGTAACATTCAATTTGTATAGAAGTAGAAGAATTCCTTCACATGAATGATAAAGTTTTAGGAGGGATGTCATATGATAGAACTGTCCAGAAATGACCTTGTTCTTACACTGTTGAAAGTGAAATGGGTGCCACCAGCAAGACGCAGGATGCATGATGGTGTGGCCAGGTTTTGCCCACGACATTGCAACTTCCTATGTAAGTAAATACTCATCCAAAGAAGAAATGACTAACCAAACCAAGAAGATAACAACATGCTCATTTCAATGAATTTTGAAAATAAATAAACAAAGAAGCATTTATTATATTAATGTATTTGTTCATATGTCACCCCTAGTTTTAGTGCAACTATATTCTAGAATAGAATTTAACATAGCCTATCCTGAACACAGACCACAGAAAATTAAAACAGTGTTCCCAAATACCTTGGCCCTAAATACTTCAAAAATTATCTTTGAAAAGTTATGTGGTTTGCCTATTTTCTAGATGTCTTAGAAGGTTGTAAAAGCTTCCCACCATCAGAGAACAAGGGACCCCAGACACACCTAACACCCACAAAGAATGTAACAATTCAAAATGTGGGATGTAGGGGACAGGGGCATGGAAAAGCAAAGAGGTTTCAACACTGTTCTTAGGAAGGCCAAATGTAGACAAGGCATAAGAAGGATGAGAAATATGAGCATTCAACCATTTACCTGCAAAGAGAGCTATGAATGACAATTACCACCTTATGGCGGTATAGAATTGCAAGCCCTACCAATAAAGCAATAATTTTCAAATGCCATTTTCCCAATAATCTCCAGAGGAACGTATTTAAAATACAAATTACTGGCCTTGTTTCCAGGCTCTGTTCTATGTAGGGCCCAGAGATGTACGTTTTTAAAAGCCCTGAATGTGACTCAAATGGAGTGGTGTTAAATTGTGGTATTAGATAGCCATGGAGTTTCCTTTTGGCACTAGGTCTCAATTCTGGTAGCTGCCACCAAGTAACTGTGAGTACCTGTTTGTAGGTGAAGAAAACCCTGAGGAGGCTTCTTGGATGTGGAAGATGTGCATAATCTACTTTCCAGAGAAGTGTATTATAATCATTAAAGAACAATATCTATCCTAACAATTGACTTTTCCTCTTTTCACATACTAAAAAAAACTAAAAACTGCAGAAGAAGAGTATGAGTTAATTTTTTTCCTCACTAAAGTCAATTATAGGTCAAATCTTCACTATTTGTCTTATTTCTGGTACTTTCATATTGAGAGAAGGAAGAGGCATCAATTGCACACCAGAGCAGATTTTAGGAAGCTTGCTTTTAATAGTCTAAATTACAATACATTTATGATTTTCAGTATTCAAAACAAATAACAGAATGTATTTCCATACCTCCTGTTACAGACTGAGTTGTGTACCCCATAAATACGTATGCCAAAGTCCGAATCCCCACGTACTTCAGACAATAACTGTATTTGAAGATAATGCTTTTTAATGAGGTTAAATTAAAATGAGGTCATTCAGGTGAACTTGAGTCCAGTATGGCTGGTATCTTAGGAAATTTCGAATAAGCATTACAGAGAGATGACATGAAGATACAAGGAGAAGAAGACCATCCAGAAGCCAGGGAGAGAGGCCTAGAGTAGAACTTTCCTTCATGGCCCTCATAAGAAACCAAGTCCGATCTTGGACTTCCAGCCTTCAAAACTACGAGAGTAGCTTTTATTGTTTAAGCCACATAGCCTGTGGTGTCATACTATGGCAGCTCTAGCAAAATAAGACAAATCCTCATACAGAAAAAGAAGTAATCCCATGACATCTATACTTTGCTTAGGACAGTATCTGATCCTTGTTCCTTTGTCCTACTCTGGAGGAGACCAGTCTTGTTTAGGTTGACAACCTGGATTAAGGCTGAAAACAGGAAGCAGCCAGAGAAGTACCTGATTTGAGATTTATTACTTAACACCTGCAGCTCCTGGACACAATGTGCTCAATTTACTGGAGCTCTTTTTCCCCTTCTGAGTCAAGAGGGGAAAAGTGGGCATGGAGGTGAGGGCAACAATGAAAAATAGTCCAATATTTATGTACCAGAAACTGGGACCACATTTGCCTTTTTTACCAGGAAAAGAACAGGTGCCTGCAATTTCCTAGATGTAGCCCCTTTGGTTTTATTATTATAAACTGTGTGCAGATACTGGAAACTTTTATCTTGAGTAAGGTCATATTGGGGGAGTGTTTCTGTTACAGGAGCAGGTCAGCATCTTCTGGAAACATGATTTTGGAAGAAGAAAAGGAACCACATTCCACCCTGGTCAAAACCCTTTGCAAAAGGTGTATCCATGTGTTACAAAGACACTCTACCTGAGAATTGCTTTCTGGCAACACTCTGGACTTTGATAAAGCTGTTTTTAATGGGTCTTTCTCTGTGGCCTGCATTAACTAAGAGGATCTGGTTGTTAACTTCCCCTTTGCAGGAGATCCCAGTCCCCACAGACTAGCTTTCTGAGCAGTGGGCTCCCCTCCTGTCTCTCCCACTGGACTTTGATCATTCTTTGTTATCAGTGTAAGAAAACTTGGAGAAAGGACAACAGAGCAAATCACAGAAAACTTGAAAAAAGATACCTTCACATAAAATTTACTAGATGAGTAACTTGAGTGTCCTCTCTACTTTAGCAATATTCAGTAGCAACAAAGCACTTCTAAGTTCTACACCTGCATCACTGGCTCTGACAAAGGTGGTTCTTAAAAAGAATTAACTCCCCACATCCACACCTCATTGCTGGAACATTCTAAAGACTTCTGAACTGAACCAGTCTTCAAGCCAGTTACCAGGAGTTAAGAGACTACTTTTAATAGCTCTACTCTTAAACAAGTGCAACTTGTCAATTAACTCCCCCCAAAGACAAAGTCAGAGGAAAAACATCTGGAAAAAACAAGCAACTTTATTGAGTCATCTCTTCCTATTCCAGTCATAGAAAGAGGCCAAAGTCTTCCCTTCATCTCTTCTGAGTTCTGGGTTTTAGTTATGCTGCATGGACACTGCCATCAATTCACAGCATAAAAGATAAGTTGAATGAACCACGTACACCAAGAGATCAATAACGAACCCCTCACCGAGGCACAAAGACCTGATGACACCGAGGTCAACTAACATGTGATACTTAAACCCATGGACTGCAGATCTGATCATCAGGTGCAAACTGAGTTTAAACAAGTCTCAGATGTGTAAGTAGGCAACTGACAAGCCCACAGTGACTTGGGGTCCTCATCAACATGAAGAGCACAACATGCCAGCACCTGTCACTGGGTTGACAGGGCAATCTAATGACTCGGCTATAGAGTGCCTGAGTCACTGTGTGGCACATACTGACCATCCAGAGACTACTGTCAGTGCCATTGCTGTTGTTATCTCTTACATCCCCGTATGTGAGACCAGTTTCTTTGTCTGTCTGCAATGCTCTAGTCACCAACACTAAATTATGGTCAGGCTAAGAACCAAGAATTCTATAACTAAGCTTAAGGAAAAATAAAGTCACTCAATGCAGAACAAAGGTGGCTAGGAGGCTAGGAGAAAGACTAACAAAGGAACAGCCTCAATATCAAGGAAATGTCCTTGTTAATTGAAGTATTTCTCTGAAAAAGTTAAAATATGAGTGCACTAATGATTTGTTAAAATACATTTATTAGCTCTATCCATTAACAAACCAAGAGTAATTCCCATTAACAACAAGTTCCCCCTGGCATCCTGATCTGGGTTCAAAGAACATTCTCCAAAAAGAAGGAATTTGGGATTCTTGGAGTAATGACTGATTCTAGTTCCAATATGGAGAAAATTTTAAGATGAGCCAGGGGAATCTGGTGGAACCAGAAAACAGGCAACTATGAACCACAGGGGCACAATTTAAAGGACAAAGAGAATGTCAAAGTCGACAGTAAGCACAATTGATTATAACATTTTGGATGAATAGAAATCACAAATCCATAATGGCTCTCATAAAAAGCATGATTGAGGAAAACTCTATATTGAAAAATACCAGCAGCCAGTGAAGAAGAAATGAAAGAATTATAAAAGCTCCAATTTACAACTACAGTGGAAATGCTAATTCAGGTAGAGATCAAAGAAAACATAAAAAGCAAGTTAAAAAGTTGTTGGGAAGCATCATACTTTGCACTTTGTCAAATGCTACTAAACAAACACTTCCTACTTACAAAAAAAATGTATTCACAGTGGAAAGAACCTACATTCGTCAGCTCAGCATCAGTAAAACTGAAAAAACAGGATCTCAGTGATACAACGGTTCACAGCATCATCTATGAAGTCATTTTGGCAAAAATGTTTAGTATGAATCTACGCATCTCAACCTAACTTCCAGTTGACAGAAAATACACAGGATAGAGGAACAAGTAAATGACACACAAGAAAACCATTAAGAAACCCACAATGTAGCATTCTCTAAACTTAGCCTAAACCCCAGAAAAGTTAACAGAGAAAATATAGGAGCTGTTACAGTGTAAAAGAGAATCCAGAGGTGTTAACAACTAAATGCAAAGCATGCTTCTTGTTTGCATCCTAGTGTAAACTTTTTTGAATAAGCAAGGAAATCTGAAGAGGTACTAGATATTAAATAATAAAACAGAATCACTGCTAGTTTTCTTAGGTGTAACATTGTATTATAGTTAGCAGCAAAAATGTCATTTTTTGTTCTCATTGAGTTTACTGGTACATTTTAAGTATACAGTACAGTTACATTCATCATTGGGATCTTGTACCTTTACATGGCAGGTCTTGGTTCTCATTTTTTCCCCATACCCCCGCCCTCCCTTCACCTCCTCCTCCCTTCCCTATTTACAAAAACTTTATTTCCATTTTTTTCATTTCCTCCTATTTTTTTCTTTCCCCTTACTACCATTCCCCTAAGAGATGCGTTCTGAAGTATTTAGGAGTAAAATGCTGATGTCTGAAAAAGAGATAAAGAGGAGCAGATAACAGTAGCAAGCGCTGTTTGCTGGTACAGTATCCAGGCATGGGCTCCATGAAGCTCATTCCTTTTCAGTAACTGCCCTGCAGGTTTGCCTTATTGTGCCATCGTCTTCTCATCGAGAGGTACTTTGTCCTGTGTCCCCAGTCTCCAGCCCAAGGACATGGTTTCAGCATTGGCTTCATGATGTGACAGCAGAAGCATCTGCACCAGACCCTGGCCCTGGGTTTCCTTTAGAAAGGCACAACCAAGTGCAGCCAGGTGGGAATTGAGAATGCTGTTCCACGCCCTGAATCCCTGATTTCCTAAGAGCAGTGAGGTAGAAAAGGAAGCCTGAATTGTGACTGTATCTAGCCAGGCCTGGGTGACAAGCTTTTCTGGTGGCCTTCCTATGGGAAGATTTTTAGCAATACAATGGAAGTCCACCCAACCTGGGCCTTGCACTGGGACAAGAGAAGTTCCAAATAATTTCAGATAGTAACCACTGCCACAGTTCTTGAGGCCTTAATGAGTGTCAGTCACTGATCTAAATCCCTTACGTGCATCCTAATTTGACCTTGGGGATTTCGACATGGGGTTAATCTTAACCATACTGTCATCAAGTTCTGTGATCCAGAACTGAACAGGACACTCATGTAGACAAAGGCAAAAAAGTAGTGATCTGTAGTATAATTCACGTTCAGGAGACAAGTTATCTTTGCTGGAAAAAAATCAAATTAGTATGGGGGAGGAGGGAGGTGTTCACTATTTCTATCCTAAAAACCATTAATGCAAATCCCCCCCCCAAATTCTTGCAAGTCTAGGCATCCACAATTGTTATTCATGAGAAAGAATGTATCCCAACCAAAACCACAGCTTTCTTGTCTCCTGCCATATTTTCAAAGCAAGAGAAGCAAAGATATATGACCTCAGCCAGTCCTTTCTCCCAGGGCATCCCTAATCAGCCCTGTTGCCTTGCTCACGTCTCTTCACACATTACTGTTAGAAAATTCAAAAGACTAGACCAGATGTTTCCATGCTCAGAGTCTTTGCAAACAGTTATTAAGGAAAAAAAAAAAATTTCAAATATCCCAAGAGGATAGCCTCGATCTGGGAAGAGGGAAGCCTTCAAACATCAAATCTTTGAGAGAAGCAAATGAATTTCATAAACGTGCTTTTTAAAAAGGAGATGTAGAAGGCCACCCAGAATGTGACTTCACTGTTTAACTATAAAAATATATAAGTACAACTTTTCATCAATAAAACAGGATGGCTACGCTGGGATATAAAACAGCTAACGTGAATGAAATATTGTCATAGGCACCACCATGGAGGAGACCTCATATTATGTTGACTGAAAAAGCCAGATGCTAAAAAGCACATACTAAAAGAACTAAAAGTATATGTCTCTGTAATATGTATTTAAAATATGTAAATTTTAAAATTCACATATTCTAAATAGTACATAAAATTCCAACCAAGCTTCCCTTACCCCCCACCAAAATGATACTGATAGAATTCAGAGGCGTGAAGAGGGCGGGCGACTAGGAGGGAGCATGACAGACGGGCTTGCTGGCAAGGTTCTACTTCTTGATATGGACACCAGCTAAACAGGTACATTCAGTGTGTGAAAATTCGCTGAATTCCGTCCTTAAATGTACTTTCCCTATGCATGCTGTACTGCAATAAAAATGTTACTTACAAATGTGAATCCAATTTAATACTCTTCTACCAAGTGGCCACTGACTTCTGCTTTTGAAACAACCTCAGAAATGACAGTGTTATATAAAAATCATCAGCTTAAAGACAGAGAAGAGCTCAAGGCAATTTGGAGGCAGCATCTAAGACTATATGTAATGTAGAATTAGACACAGTCCCTGCAACAGCCTACAAATAACTCTGCAGGCAATAGCAAGAATTGCTGGGGGAAGTAATTACAAAGGCCTTTGATCCTCTATTATGCCTTCTATCTGTGATCTCAAAGAAGCCAGTGAACAAGCAAGACCCAACAGTCCTCTGCCAAAGTCCCCTCTGTCCTCATCTGTTTACAACACCAGGCTCAAATCCAGTCACCTTCCTAGGATAGCAGCTCAATTCGGGGGATGACCTAGAGGTTATTTATGTCCTAACAGAAAAACTTCAATCAAGACTTCACATAGGTTGACTTCTATCCTATGTAAGCAGGATACTGGGCAGAGAGAAAATCTGCATGTCCCATGTTGTTGCTTTCTAATATACTATATATATGTAAAAACAAGAAAGACTAGAAAATTTGAAACTGCATAACCTGATATCTCATACCTCCCAAATCTATTTGACCCCCTTGCCTACCGCTATGGGTTGAATTACGTCCCTCTCACTCCCAGAGGCACATAATGAATTCCTAATCCACAGTGCCCTCAGATTGTGACCTTATTTGGAAATAGATTCATCACAGATGTAATTAGTTAAAATTGGGTCATACTGGAGAAGGGCAGGTCTAATCCCACATGACTCGTGTCCTTTTGAGATGAGTATATACGGACAGAGAGACACACACAAGGAGAACACGTTGCGAAGACAAGTTGTGCTGCCCCCGCTAAGGAAGTACTAGAAGCCAGAGAAAGGTCTGGACCATATCCTTGCTCTGAGTCTTCTTAGGAAACACAGGCCAGCTGATAACTTTGGTTTCAGTCTAGCCTCAGAGCAATGCGTTCCTGTTGTGTAAGACCCCAGTTTGTTGCTTTGTTGTGACAGCCACACCTACATACACTTGGTCAGGTAAGATGGCTAAAAGAGTAGCACTTTCCTATCTTAGAGATTAAGAAACAAGTACAGAAGGGTAAAGCACAGAGCGCAGAATTCATGAATCGAGCTGGATCCCGCTGTAAATAGTTGTGAGAAGCAAAGCATGAAAGTGTGAGGAACTCTCCTTGCCTGGAGGCCTGCTAACTCCTCAGTGTGGGATAGCTTCCAATGCTTCTGTCCACAGGCAATGTCAGGGGCTAAAGAACGTTCCTGAAGGTGCCCCCTATCTCCACGAATCCAAGCCAATACCAGCACACCTTCCCCACAGGCTTGTAATTCCAGCTGTGGGAGTGAATTACTTTTCAAATACCTGAATCTGCTAAAAAGAATGTAGTTACTGAAAATGAAGCAAGGAAAAAAAGAGAAGGTGAATAGAAATGGCATTTTAATAAGTAATGAGACTTCAAGGGAGGTTGGTAGTTCAGAATCACTTTTGAACTTTAATACAGAATTAATCTACATTGTCTTCCAAAAACGTCAGACCAGAAAAAACCTTGCATAATGGTATCCATTTCCAATGCAGCACAGAAAATAAAAACAAGCCTCCAAAAGCAAGCAACATTAGGGTAGGTTTTATGAATTAAACTGGTATATGTCAGCTATGGCTAAAATCCAGGATGCATTAAACATCAATAATATCTAGACTAAATTTAATACTACTCTAATGGTATGGCTAGCGTTAAATTAGGAAATTGAAATCCCCTCATTTAAGAAATTTTCATTGAACGTCTTCATTGACACAAGTCCCCAGTATGAACAACTCCCAGTTCTACCTTCATACAGTTTCGAGGTAGCTCTTGCTGTGGTAATTAATATAACTGGTCCTTAAAGGTGAAAATTTAGTAACAATTATCTTAGAAACTTCAATTTTTTTCCAAGTTTTGAAAATAGTCTTCCATGATTACCTTTGAAATGAGTACCTTTGGCCAGGCCATGGGCTCATCTTGGGGCCACCATATGGTAAGAGTTCTGCTTGGTGCCATTTGGCAACTACAGAAGAAGACCAGAGTTCTGTGAGAGAGAGCTAGGTCACTGACCTAATCCTCAAAGGATGAGGGAGCTTCAAGGTAGTAAACACATTATCCTGACTGACAACTCCACGTTTCAAGCCACCAGTTTACCGGAAGGTATTATGTCCTTCATAGTACTCATCAGTGATATGTGCAGAGCATTTTATGGACAGAAAGCAAAAGTCAAGTGAAAATTCCATTGAGGCCAGAAAAACTAGGGCCTCTGCCCAGGGCTCACTGTGTCTTCTCAGAGACAGGCAGGCATACAAGGTAACAGCAGCATTCCCTCCACCATTACGGATAGAAGGCCCTCAGTGCTTCAGGGACCCCTGTGCCTGACATTGTGACACTTGTTAAAATTAAAGTTAAGCGAGATGCACTGATATGCACCGTAATCCCAGCTACTCAAGAGGCTAAGTAGGGTGATCACTTGAGCCCAGGAGTTCAAGAACAACCTGGCCAATATAAGAAGACACTGACTCAAAAAAGGAAGGATTGTGAAGCAATTATAATTGCGTATGTTCATGTAACTTGGTGGTTCAGGTCACTACTTTAAGGAAAAAAATACATTAAAAAGGAAGAATGAAAACCTTCAAAGCCATTCCCTTCCAATCACTGTAAAAATAGGCTGAGAACAAACATTTCAAAGAGCTTTCCCAGTACAGTCCTAAATAAATTTTTAAAATTACATTTACCACTTCATACTACAAGCCACACTATCTTGAAGAAAAAAGCAAAATGTATAAAAAAATGTATTTAGCTCAGTGGCACCACATCTGCCTCCTAAGCACAAGGTCCTGTGTTCAATCCCCAGTACAAAAAACAAATAAATAAATAATAAGGTTTCTAAATACAAAGAGAACATATTTTCAACAACGATCTGTTATGCCCAGGAAACTAAGCTCCACCAAAGGCCAAAGCTCCCACCTTCCCCAAGCTTCGGGGAGTCGGAAAGCTCCCTTCTCTCTAGGGTTTCGAGGAGGACACTACTGGGGCTCTTTGTGTCCTGGCCATTCCTCTAGTTGATCATTTGCTTTACCTTTCCAGAGTCACTAGTGACTTGCTGGAAATTCAAATTGAGCCGCCAGGGTGCTCCATGGCATTTTGCAAAGCTATCTATTGCTGTCCATGTCAGTGACACATACATTGACCACAACCAGAGGTGCAAAGGGGGCTGCAAACTGCAGACCCTGGATTACAGGAATGTTTTCACTCCTCCTCATCTCACGAGCTTCCTCTTCCTCTCCTCTACCCACAGAACCAACTCCAACCCAGCATATCTTAACCTTGACACTACGCAGCGAAGGAATTTACAAAAACATCTCGAATGTCTTGGATTTAAAATATTCATGATAAAATCCTCCACTGGATAAAACTAATCGTTTTTATCATTTTTAACCCCCCCTCTTTCTTTTCAAATTGAAGTGAGTTTTATTTTTCTCTCTTTTTTATGATAATATACCTTTGCTGTAGCTCATTTATTAGGACCAAAATGTTTTTGTTTAATTTAATCAAATATTCATGACTACTAAAATTTCCTTCCTGTCTTTTTCTATATAATTTTTGTTCTGCTTCATACCTAATTTAAAACATATACTAAATATTATTTTAACTGTAACATAACCCATCATGTAGATGTACTATAATTCACTTATCCATGCCTTCTTGCTAAACAATTAACTCACTTTCAATTTTTATTTATTATAAAGTACACTTTAAAGAACATTTTTATGACAAACCCTTTTCTACATGTCAAGCATTTCCTTTACAACAGATTTCTAGAATTCAAATTACTACAGACACAATTGCTCAGATAAACAAATTATTTTAAAACTTTCAATAGTACACTCAGGGTTCTCATCCCTGACATTTATTGTCCCATACTGAAAAACCTTCTGCCCCTGATGCCTAGGCTATTCTCCAGGGCTCCCTCTCTGCTGAGCTTGCCAGGCCTGTCTGGCAACCTCCTGCCCCATCAGCAGGGAGCCCGAGTGCCCCCACTTCACAGGCTTAGGGAGTCTCACTTGCAAGAATCTGGCTTTGTTTCATATTTGCTTCTGTTCCTATTTTCTCTCACTCTCCAAACCTGCCACAACACACCCAGAAAAGTCTTCTATCAGCACTGTTTCTTGTTTTTTTTTTAATTTGGGGAATATATGTGTTGATCTCACCTGCTTCTTAGAAATACATTTAGGGATTAAAGTCTATCCCCGCCCGCGTCCCAAAAAATACCTAAGATTGTCCTATGACCAACCGTCTCACTTCCTTTTTCTGTAAAAGTTTCTACAAGTTTCAGGTCAAATTCAGGTCATATTAAAATTCTTCATATTCATTTACATGAAAGCTTCTGACATCAGAGGAGCTTTCAGTGATTTCTGCCCCGTAGTCTTTCATATACACAAAACAAACAAATTTCCTTTCATCTTTTTCTACAAGAAGTTTGACAGCTTCTAGAGTTTGAAATCATGGCTTGTTGGCTATTGCTTTTATTTTTCCCTGTATCTCATTGACTATTTACTTCCATCACACTGAGAGTCTTAACACATATACATGTACCTGGTCTAAACTGTTTAGATCTAAAGTGTTCCCCCAAAGTACCATGTATTCAGAGGCGGGGCTTTCAGAAAGCAACTGGGTCACAAGGATGCTAACTGGTCGGTGGGTTGATCTGCTGATGAGGTAATTTGGTGGTATTCCTGGGTGTGATGAAAATTTAGGAGGAGGGAAGGACATACAACACGAGGGTGTGACCTTGAAGACTATGTTTGGGACCTGGCCCCTTCCACTTTGGTTGTTTCCATCTCGCTCTGCTTTCCTCCTCCACACCCTTCTGCCGAGATATTTCTGCCTCACCACAGCCCAGAGCAATGGAGCTGACTGACCACAGACTGAAACCCCTAAAATCACGAGCCAAAATAAACCTTTCCCCCTTGAAGCTGCTTTCTTGGGTATTTGGTCACGGCAACAGAAAACTGACTACCACACTCAGAAATGTGAAGTTCAATAAAAGGAACACACTACAAAACATACTATAAAACCACAAGTGTAAACATATATACCCATCAAAACAGAAATGGTCAATCCAAACCCAGCTGGCTGTTTCACCACTTTTGTATTAATATTTGCTTACTGTTCATCCAGTCAGGACCAACATTGCACAATAAGGAAGCAACAGTCGGTTCCAAAGACTTAAGAACAATTTGTGAAAAGGAATGGAAAGAGAAGAGGAAGATTTCTGAATGTTTTCTTAAAACTCGCAAAGTTTACACAGTGCCTTAATCTGTGCTCACAAATTAAAAAAAGATCACCCTCATTCAATTTTAGCCCCCGAGCAGTACTAGAATAATGAACGAGAGATGCAAGCTCTCCCTCCAAGACTGTTCCCCTGTCTTCATTCCATGTGGAGTGCTGTCTGGGGCCAACACTGTGAAAATGACAGATGGCAGCGGCCCCTTAAACTTTCATGCACCTCTGAATCGTCTGCTAATATCTAAACTTCTGATTCTGACTCAGAAGGTCTGGAGCGGACTTGAGATTCTGCACTCCCCTCTGTCCCCAGAGGGTATCAGTGCGACTAGTATGAGAACCAGACTTTGAGTAGCAAATAAATTTACCACAACATCTAGTAATCTTGCAGTAAATGGATTTATATGACAAAAGTTTTTTAAATACAGTTATAAATTATCAATGGGATCACTTTTTTATAAAATACAGCCATACCTCAGTACCTGAGGGGCACTAGTTCCAAGAACCCCCATAGATACCCAAATCCACATCTGCTCAAGTCCCTACTATGAAATGCCACATATACTTTGAATCATCTCTACATTACCCCTAATGCCATGTAACCCCTATAAAGATAGCTGTTTTACTGTATTGTTTAGGGAGTGATACCAAGGAAAACGTCAGTACAGTTGAATATTAATGCAATTTTCCCCAAAATATTTTCCATCCATGGATTGTGGAACCTGCAGATTCACAGGGCTGACTTTCTGAAGTTGCTTTTGGTTTTCTTGTTTTGCTCTTTGTGGTACCATGGATTGAACCCAGGGCCTTTGTAATTGAGATACATCTCCAGCCCATTTTTTTTGAAGCAGGTTCTCCTTAATTCCCTAAGTTGTCCAAGCCTAGCCCAAACTTGTGACCTTCTCAGAGGGCTCAGATTTCAGACCTGCGCCACCACTGGCTCCCAACGTTCTTAAAGAGAAAAGACATCTGTTTTCTGTTTAAGATTACTAATATAGATTGATCGTACTACATTGTATGTTAACAAAATATATAAAGAACAGTAACATGGATTGCCCTGAAGACAGAAACTAGCCAATGGAAGAGGACGGATGGGGAAGAATTGTCACTCTATTTTTTTCTATCATTTAAATATGGAGCCACATGAATGCAGTCCTTATTCAGAAAATAAATTGTATTTTAAAATTTTAAAGCATTTTCACAGGACATTCTGGAAGCTCAATAAATGTTAACTCAAATTAATCCATTTCTCAGGCAAGTTGAGTGGTAGGCCTAGAGAGACCACTTACCTCAAATAAGTTAGGATTTTTCTCCAAAAAAGGACCATCCCTTCCTTTAGGCACCTTCTAGGACCATGCCAAGAATATGTTTTTACTATAATAATATTTTTTTTTCAGCCTGACAACTCATCTCTGGGACCGGAAGGGCCCTACAGCTTACAATGGCTCCCAGTAGTCTGAAACATACCACACATGGGCCCTGAAAGTCAGGTTTCTATCCCTTCCATGGATGGAAAATATTTGGCTGGAAGCACAGAGGAAACAGCAGAGAACTTTATGCCACCTCAACCTCTGCTCTGTAAGTCAGAGAATCCAGCCTGTTTAAGCTATCGTTGTCCCTATTAATGGCATTTACAGTTGCTTTTCTAGATCTGATAGAAGTAGCTGCAACTCAGATTAGAAACCAAGCAGAGTAGAGAGAAAGTGTGTGCGTGAGAGATCAGAGGCGACCCAAAGGCTGACCCCTCGAGGAAACATTAACCTGCCCTTCTGATCTGAACTGTGTTGACCTAGCCCCGCCTATAAGTTCACAAGTCTCCAAGGCAGATACACTCTGCTTTACATAGCTTGGTCTTGACTTGGCTACAAATCTCTGAAAGTACGAATTGCATTGGAACTTCTGACTCCATCTTCCTCCTTAAGCCTCTAAAGCTTATCTGGGTTCTCATGTTGTGCTGAGTCACCGTGGAGCTGCTGCAGCTCCCTCTCCCAGACCCCGGACTCCTGCCCTCCTCTCCCGGTCCCCAACCTCTCCCTCACTGGTGGCCTATGCTCATGACTGAGAGAATGAACACCCTGGACCAAAGGGATAGGATCAGAGACAGGAGAATGCAGGCTGAAGGAACCCAGGTGCCCCCACCCTGCCAGGGCAGTTTCGGCAACAGTCCAGGTCGTGCACCAGCAGAAGCAGCTTCAGCCACTCCCGCTGCAGTCCTCCAGCCTGTTAGCCACAGAGACACGGCAGCGGGAGATGGCTGACAAGAAAATTATCGGCGATCTTTCTAACTCTGCACTACGAGCAGAGCCCAGACAGATACAGGACACACAGCAGAGACCAGCACTGACATCTGGTAACAGGTGCAGCAAGAAAGAGACCCAAAGACCCAGCCATCCAGCACAGGGCTACCGATGAGGCCAGGTGACAGTTTCAGCAAGAACACCAGTGCCAAGGAGAAAACCAAAGGAGAAACTGGAGGAGGCAAAGGCCAGGAAAGCACTGTGTCAAGGCGAGTATGCTTTTCTGGTCTTGTGCTTCCTGTCATCCTGGGGCAAGGCTGGTTTCCCACCTGCCAGCCGATAGAATGCAGCTGACATCATGCCTCTGCCCATGTCAGCAACTGATCAGGGGCCCAGAGACACTAGCCTGGGCCTGCCAATACAGAGCAAGAGGAGCTAGAGCTGCTCAGGGGTGGAAAAAGCACTTACAGCCACTCCACGGCTCTCAAGAGCTTCTCCTACATCACCAGTATCATCCACATTTAAACCAAGAGCTATTAGGTATTCATTACGCTTGAAGACACTGCCTCCTTCCATTCTCCCTGCTCACTACTCTCTAGCCACTTTGATGTCATGGATCTTTCTTAAACAAACTAGGTGAGTTGCTGCACAAGGGCCTTTGCACTTACTATGCTTTTTTCCTAGAATGCTCTTCTCATGGGTAACTTTACCGCATTTTCTCCTTCCACTTGCAATCTTCATTCAAATGTCTCAGCCTTTCCTGACCACCCTCTTAACTAAATCTTGTCCTCATCTTCCACCACCCTAGCAATTTCTCCTTTTCTCTGGGTTATTTTCATAACATCATATTTGTCATTCTGTGTGTTTACTTATGTATTTGTTTATACATGCACCAAGAGCTGAGAAAGCACAAAACAACTTCCCAGAGAAAGAAAGAGGGTACCTGCCAAACAACAAATACCTAGCATTCCTTTTCCCTTCCTCCCATTATACATTATTTGCTTCCCAGTATTTTTATAATGTGAGATGGAGAGACTTCTTTTACTCTTTCTTCATGCTTCTGTGCGTCCCTGGTCTCTCCTATCTCCAGACCCCATACGTCGTCTGCTCCACGCAGAACTTCACACTTACCAGTACCAAGTGCTTTGCTGGGCTCCTCAGAAAATTAAACGGGATGACTCAGCGCTCAGCCCTCGTTAAATGTCCAATAGGCCATCTCCTTTATTATTGTTCAGTGTGTATACTTTGTATTATACCATATATGCTGACGGAGTCTTATTTCTACAAGTACATTATAAGCAAATTGAGGACAAAGATCTTATCCTAGATTTTAGAATCTTCCAGAGTACTTAATACAGATTTTTTAATAATTAATTGTCATTTGCTTGAAGCAAAAAATTTTATCTTTTAAAGATTCTTTTGAAAACCCTTAGAAATCCTATTTAAAGTGCAATTCTACCCTTTCTCTTTTCCACCACTGACCTAGTGTGCAAACACAGCAAATCCCTGAAAACGGCATTTATAATAGGAACTTTGCTATGGCGTGAATACCAAAGCCAAAATGCTATATAAAAGATCAAACAAATATTGACTCAAAGAATTTTCCCCAAGGCAACTGTTATAGTCTTATCTTGAATAGAATGTGTGCACAGTTAATTAAGTATTGCTATGGACTCAGCAAAACCCGGGACAGAACCTGCCAAGTGGAGTTTTACATTCCCACCGTCTTATCACTATTTACAAAGGCGCGCACAAGTCCCACTCCTCCTGTCCCCTCACCTAGCAGTACTGCTAATGCCGACTGTGGGATGAAATGATAAGTAAGTCACACACCTTTTACCCGTGGCCAAAAGATAATGAAACCTCCGTTCCAAAGACTGTGCCCATCCCACGGCAAATACACTCTGTCGTTACCCTCTCAGAAGTCTGTTATTTACTACCTGTTGACTTCTTGGAAACGTAGGGGAGGTGTTTTTTGGTGTCACATGACTCGGCTGTGTACACCGAAAGCTCACTAACTGTGAAGCCTGCTGCGAGACAGAAGCCTCTAAATTCACCTCAAATTCACGCGCCGTTGCGCACAGAGACGGGTGAACTGTGCGCTTAGCCTGGGCTGTCTGAACTACACAGGAGCTCGGTAAGAACAGATAGAAGCCAGCAAGAGTCATCCTTTACTCTTCTTCTTTCTCTCCTTCTGTCCAGCCCTTATTTACTGAGTACTCAGGACGGTCTAGGCATTATTCCAGGAGCTAAATAAAATTGAGAATAAAATCTACCCTACCTTTGATTAGGGTATGTTCCGGTGTGAGCAAGAAAGATCAACAGGGAAGACAGATAAAAATTATACTGTGGGATACCGATAAATGCTACGAAGAAAAATAGGGAGGCAGGACATGAAATGCAAAGGGCCAAAAAGATGAAATGAAATCACAGATGGACTGCCAAAGACATCCTCAGTAGGAAACCAACACATGAATCTGAAGGAAGAAACACAGCCAGCCTCACTGATAAATGGAGAAGAGCACACCAGGCAGAAAAGCTGTAAATGCTAAGGTCCTGTGGCAGATTAGGGCTGGAAGGTTGGGGGGCACTATGGAGGAGAGGGAGGGTACAGCCTAGTAATCAAAGGGAGAAATGTAAGAAGTAAGATCGGAAAGCAGCAGAGAGCAAGTTCATGCAGAGCTTTGCTTCTAAAGCAGACTCGTTTCTATCAGTCTTACAAAAGCCAACCATTTACAAATTTTCATTTACTCAAAACTCAGGCGTTGTCAAAACACCAGTGATTATTTTTCCAAAAATTTATATATCCATGCTTCAAGAAACACTACACACACACACACACTCACACACTCACACACTCACACACACCACTGGGGGAGAGGGTATTATACATCAAGCCACCACCATATTTGCCTGGGGAGAAACCCTAAACTGCTTTTAATAAAAAATGATAACTGCTCATGCTTTCAATGTAAACTTTTGTAGGACTAGGACTGAGCATCACGATAGCAAATGCAGCTCAGTACCATGGGCAACTGGACACTCAACAATTCTATAAAAAGATGTCAGCCAGCTAAAATAATAATATGCAAAATTACAGGAGACTGGAGCATTGAAACTCACCACAGAGGCCTGTTTTTTTTTGTTTCTTTTGTTTTGTTTGGGGACCGGGATAGAATTCCAGCCCTTGCAAGACAGGCAGCAGAACCACTGAGCCAAATGCCTGGCCCTCAGAGACCTGTTTTTAAGTGTAGCAATGCCTTGATGTCATTGGCAAATTTCAGTGCCAAGCTGGCTCATACACTATCCAGACCACACATCTTACCTGCCCAGTCAGCTTCTCGACATAAATAAGATGCTATCAGCTGAGCTCTGCAACACAGCAGGGTTTGCGGTGGTACCTTAAGATCTGCTATCTTCTAATTAATTCTATGTCATCCCGATCAACCCAGTTTCATAGCACATGTAACCAGTGCTCTATTAACAAACATTTACAAATAGTTCTATTGCAAGGACTTCACTACTCTTAGGTACACAGTCTGTCACCAAGGTGACTAGTATGGACCATGGGGCATGTCCTGAAGCTTGTGTAACAAAAAAATATTGTTAATGACTCAGCAGCCACAGTCCTTTCCTAATCTCCCAAGGCCATTCCCTCCACCCCTTCCATAAATGGACAAATCCTTTTGCTGAGCTGCTCCCTTGACCCTCCTTGGTTGGAATTTATCAAAAAATTAAAAGAAGTCAGAGATGCTAATAATATGTTCTACACAGTACATGACTTGGAAGGAAAGAAACCCCTGGAACTTCAGATAAGTATGGAATGAAGAAAATGAGTTTTGAGAAGTAACCCAGAGCGGTACTGGGCAAGAGAAAAGGGAGAGAATTTTTAGAGATATTGCTTAGAAGTTTTAGAGATATACACAGAATCCTTCTTAATGCTCTCTGAAAGATACAAGTAGTTTGAATATTTGGAAATACTTGTTCATTAACTTGGTTTCTGAACCGCAATTCTCTGAATGGTAAACTGGACCAATTACTTTTTTTTTTAAGCAAAACATTTATTGGTACATTTTAATATACATAATAATAGCATTCATCATATGGAATTTGTACCTGCACAGGACACGTCCAGCTGCTTCCTTTTTCTCCCCCACTTGATCCCTCGATCCCTCTTCCTCTCCCCATATACAAAAGCCTTGCTTTCAAAATCAATCAATTACTCTTAGAACAACTATATTTGCAAAGAATTCAGTCTTTGGACATAAGAATGCACTAAATTCTTCACATGCCATAATACAGACTGCATTGTTTAAAGGCACAGTGTTTTGTACAACAAAGCATGGCAAAAATGCTACAGAAGTCACAACCAGACTTCTTTCTCAATAGAGAATGCAATTATTCTACAGGTGTTAAAAATCTTACCTAATAACACACCAAGTACCTAGAAAAACGAGAACAATCCAAACCCAAAGGTAGTACAAAAAAGAAAATTATAAAGATTAGGGCAGAAATCAATGACATTGAAAGAAAGCCCCTTCAAAAATTAATGAAGTAAAAAATTAATCAGAGTTGTTTCGTCAAAAGAATTTTTTAAAAAGAGATGAACCCTTAGCCAATCTTTTCTGAAAGAAAAGACCCAAATCAATGCAATTAAAAATGAAAAGGGTGAGGGCCGGGGATTTAGCTCAGTGGTGCCACCACCTGCCTCGCAAGCGCAAGGTCCCAAGTTCAATACCCAGTACCAAAAAAAAAAAAAAAAAAAAAAAAAAAAAAAAAAAAAAAAAGGTGAAATCACAACACCCTCCTGAAATAAAAGACTGTTAATAACTACTTCACAAACTTGTATTCCAATAAAGCAGAGAATTCAAAAGAAATGGATAGATCCCTGGATACATTTGAATTACCAAAACTAAACCAAGAAGATTTAAGAACACTGAATAACCTAATAACAGGTGATGAAATTGAAGCAGTAATTTTAAAAATCTACCAACTAAGAAAAGTCCACGTTCAGATAGATTCAATGTTGAATTCTATAAAACCTTCAGAGAAGACCTAATACTAATACTCCTCAATCTGTTTAATGAAATTGAAAGGAAAAGAGTGCTCTCAAAGTTATTCGTGGAAGCTAACATTGCCCTGATTCCAAAACCAGACACAGATCCAAACAATAAAGAGAACTATAGACCAATCTCTTTAATGACTATAGGTGCGAAAAGCCTCAATAAGATACTGGCAAACAAAACACAACAAATCATCAAAAAAAAAATGACCAAGGCTTCATCCCAGGGATGCAAGGATGATTTAACATGCAGAAATCAATAAATGTAATATATCACATAACAGAAGCAAGGACAAAAATAACATGATCATCTCAATATCTCTGTAGATGATTTAAAAAAAAAACCTTTCACAAAATCCAAAATTCTTTCATGATAGAAACCCTGAAGAAAAATAGGTATAGAAAAACCTTATCTCAATATGATAAAAGTTATTTATAACAAATCTACTGCCAACATCATTTTTGGGGTTATCAGGGATCGAACTCAGGACCTTGAGCTTGCAAAACAAGCAGGGGAACCACTCAGCTAAATCCCTGACCCACAAATATATTAATTGGAAAAAAAACTGAAAGCTTTCTGTCTAAAATGAGGAAAAAAACAAGGTTGTCTACTATCACCACTCCTCTTCAACATGATACTCAAAACATTAGCCTGAGCAATTAGGCAAGAAAAAAAAGTGCTGCATATAGAAAAAGAAGTCAAATTATCATTATTTGTAGATAGCATAACCTTCTATATCAGAGACCTAAAATAATTCATGAAAAGATTCTTAGAATTAATAACCGAATTCAGTAACATAGCAGGATACAAAATCAACACAAAAAAAATCAATAGCATTTCTGTACACTGATAATGAACCTACTGAGAAAGAAATTAGGAAAAAATACCATTCATAATAGCACCAAGAAAAATTAGGTACTTCAGAAGTGAAAGACCTCTACAATGAAAACTATAGTGCTCTGACAAAGCAAATCAAAAAGGACCTCAGAAAATAAAAAGAGGGCCCAGGGATTTAGCTCAGTGGCACTGCGCCTGCCTTGCAAGTGCAACGTCGTGAGTACAACCCTCCAGTGCCAAAAAAGAAGGAAAGAAAATACAAAGATATCCCCTGCTCCTGGAAAGGCAGAACTGGTAGAGTTCAAATGCCCATACTTCCAAAATTGATATACAGATTTAATGCAACCCAATCAAAATTCCTACACCATTTTTCAAAAACTGGAAAAAACAATCTTAAAATTCACATGGAACCAGAAAAGACCCAGAATAGCAAAAGCAATCCTAGCTAAAAGAGCAGAGAGAGAGAGGCATCACAATCCTGGATTTCAATCCTGGACTATATTATAATGCTACAGTGATTAGAAACTGCATGGCACTGGCACAGAAATAGACATGAGGATCAATGGAACAGAATAGAGGACTCAGAAAAAATCTCAGGCACATTCAACTATCTAGTCTTTGACAAACTAGCCAAAATAGACACTGGAATAAAGATGGCCTGTTTAATAAATGGTAGTGAGAAAACTGGCTGTCCACATGCAGAAGATTAACTCTAGACTCATGTCTTCCACCATGTTTTAAACTAAAATCAAAATGGACCAAAGAGCTAAATGTTAAAGCAGAAACATTTTATCTGATGGAAGACAAAATAGGTTAAACTCTTAAAATCATAGGCATAGGTAAGGACTTTCTGAACAGAACTCTGATCGCACAGGAAACAGTACCAAGAATCAACAAATAGAACCATATAAAATTTTAAAACTTCTGCGCAGCAAAAGAAACAACTAAGTAAAAAGACAACCTACAAAATGGGAAAATTTGTTACTTGCTATTTCTTAGACTGAGGACTAGTATCTAGAATATGGGATGAAATCAAAATTTAGACTCCCCAAAATAAAAGACCCAATCAAAAAATGGGCTACTGAAATGAATACTTAACAGAAGGACAAATGGCCAATAAATATACCAAAACATGTTCAACATCGCTGGCCATCAGAGAGATACAAATTAAAACAACTCTGAGATTCTATCTTTCACCAAAAATAACGGCCATATATAAAAAAAATCAAATAATAACAAATGCTGGTAAGGCTTCAGGGAAAAAGGAACCCTCACTGTTGGCAGGAATATAAATTAGTATAACCACTTTGAAAATAAGTATGGAGAGACTTCAAAAAGTTAAAACTAGGGATTGGGGACTTAGCTCTGTAGGACCACCACCTGCCTTGCAAGCTCAAGGTCCTGAGTTCGATCCCCAGTACCAAAAAAAAAAAAACTAAAACTAGAAATTCCATTTGACCCAGTTGTTCCCCTTGTAAGTACCTTCCTGAAAGAGTTAAAGACATACATCACAGTGACACATGCATACTTATGCTTATAACAAATAGCTAAATCTTGGAAACAGCCTATATGCCCGTCAACAGATAAACAGATAAAAGAAATGTGATACTTACACATGATGGAGTACTACTCTACCATAAAGAAAAATAAACTTGAATCATTTGTTGGGAAACGGATGTGCCTTGACACTATAATGTTAAATGAGATAAATCAGACACACAAGTTTAAATATCACATGGTTTCTCTTATATGAAAACCCAAATTATAAAAAAATAACAAAATAAAAGATAGATAATAGAAATAGGGAGATGGATCTTCCTCAAAGTGGAAGTGGATCAAGAGATGAAGAGAGGGGGAAACAGGAAAAATAAAGGGCTTTTAAAAAATTAAGAAAAGTTCTATACATATACCAACTTCACACAAGGAACGTAAACGTGTATTGCAAACATGTGCAAAGAAAAGGAAGAGGATCCAGAGATGCACGAAGAGGGAAAGGAGGGAAGGAAAACGAAACAGAATGGGGAAAGAAGGAACTAAAAGGAAGTGAGACACATTATGTACACGTACCAGTTCCCTACAAGGAATCTAAACACTGTGCACTACAAACGCGTACTAATAAAAACATGGAAAAATCATATACTAATTTCCTCCAACGCTTTTTAAAAGACAGGCATGTGGGCAAAGACTCATTCTAGCTTGCATTCTTTCAGTCTCAACAAAGAAGTCCAAACAACAAAACCTGCTTCCTCAGTGGTGTTCTCCAATCATCTAGAAGCTTCTGAGCAGTTGATCTGAGGAAAGCAGGACTCTCTATCAGGATCATCAATGTCTGATAATCCAGTTCCTCCCTCTCTCCTCTGGAAGACAACCTGTCAGGCAAGTTTGAGAGGAGGGTGGTCACATATCCTTCAAAAGCAAAAAGCTTTACCCAACAAATAGTTTCAGGTCAAAGTACATTCATATATCACACCAATGAGTATTCAATTAATTTTTCAACTGTACAAAGAAGATAACAAAGTCTCTCTAAGATAACTGTTTGAGACCTTGATAATTATACCAGGACTTTTTTAAAGTTATACCAAACTTAAAAATAAGAAAAAAGATGTTTTTAAGACAAAGACAAAAATGATTTGAAAGAACTTTCTTAAACCTCAGGAAAGCTGCAAAGGCTGTAAAGTGCCATTTTATAACACTATGTAAACCCCCAAAACCTCAGTACGTAGCATGTTTAATTCTCTAATTTATACTTTTTTCTATTGCTGTGATGTTGTACAAGGATCATACCATAATGCCTATAATTAGAAAAAAATTAAAAATTTTAAAATTATGCACAGGAAGGATGAAAAGATAATGTACCTCTCAGATACTATGAATTGTATCTGTAGGGTAAACTACTCTTTACTTTTTATTCTTGGAAGCTTTCGTAATGGGGATGTATTCATTTACAAAGAAAAATAACTTTAAAATATATTTACAGTATTGAAATGCCAAAGGACTAATATGTTTACACTATACTAGATCTTAGCCAAAAGGCCAAGAAGCAATGGAATAACACATTTATTAAGGGCCATAATATATAAATAAAAAGTATGATCAGGGAAAAGCATTCACTACTGATCAAGCCACCTTTCCCAGCTAAACAATTTGCATATTACATCCCAGCACTTCTCAAACTTGAGCATGTGCAAGAACTACCTAGAGAGTGTGTTAAGACACAGGAGAGATTTTTCCTAACAGGTTTGCTACCAGAGCACAAATGACAGGAAAACTGCCACTAAATCAAAGCCAACATGGGAAAGGAAATGATTCATATCAATGCCATCATCATCGGACACGTAGATGGGCCAGCCCACCACTACTGGCCATCTCATCTCCACATCTGGTGGCATCAACAAACGAATCATTGGAAAAATTGGAGAAGTAGTTTGCTAAGATGCAGAAAGTTTCCTTTAAGCATTCCTGGGTCTTGGATAAACTGAAAGCTGAGCAAGAGCATGGTATCACCATGGACATCTCCCTGTGGAAATTTGAGACCAGCAAGTATTATACGTCCATCATTGATGGCCCAGGATACATAGACTTTATAAAAAATGTTATCAGAGGCACATCTCAGGCTGACTGTTCTATCCTGACTGTGCTGCTGGGGTTGGTGAATTTGAAGCTGTTACCTCCAAGAATGGGCAGACCATGAGCATCCCCTTCCGGCTCGCGCTGAGAGTCAAACAACTAATTATTGATGTTAACAAAATGGGTCCCACTGAGCCATTTTACAGCCAGAAAAGATATGAGGAGATTGTTAAGGAAGTTAGGAACTACATTAAGAAAATTCGCCGCAACCTTAACACAGTAGCTTTGGTGCCAGTTTCTCATTGGAATGATGACAAGCTGGAGTCCAGGGCTTAGTTTAAGGGATGGAAGGTCACTCATAAAAATGGCAGTGCCAGTGGAACCACACTGCTTGAAGCTTTGATTTCATTTACTACCCACTCGCTCAACTGACAAGCCTTTGTATCTGCCCCTCCAGGATATCTACCAAATTGGTGGTGTGGGTACCGTCCCTGTGGACTGAGTGGGAACCCGTGCTATCAAACCTGGCATGGTGGCCACTTTTGCTCCAGTCAATGTCACAACTGAAGTGAAATCTGATGAAATATACTGCGAAGCTTGGAGTGAAGCTCTTCTTGGGGACAATGTGCTTCAACATCAAGAACATGTCTGCCAAAAAACGTTCATTATTATATCATTGCTGATGACAGCAAAAAAGACCCACCAACAGCAGTAGCTGGTTCCACTATTCCAGGTCAAATCATTCTTGAAACCTGGTAATGCTGCCGTTGTTGACATGGTTCCAGCAAGCCTAAGTGTGTGGAGAGCTTCTCTGACTATCCTCCTCTGGGTTGTTTTGCTGCTCAAGATATGAGACAGACAGCTGCTGAGGGTGTTATCAAAGCAGTGAATAAGAAGGCTTCTACGGATGTCAAGTTTACCAAGTTTTGCCCAGAAAGCTCAGAAAGCTAAATGAATATTATCCCTAATATCTACCACCCCAATCTTTTTTTTTCAGCTTTAATTGAGTTTATTGGTACATTTTAGGGATACAGTACAGTTACATTCATTGTTGGGATCTTGTACCTCTACATGACAAGTCTTGGTTCTCATTTTTTCCCCTTACCCCTGCCCTCCCTTCATCCCCTCCTCCCCTCCCCATCTACAAACACTTTATTTCCATCTTTTCATTACCTCACATTTTTTTCTACCACCCCAGTCTTAATCAGTGGTGGAAGATGGGTCTCAGAACTTTCTCTTAATTGGCCATTTAAATTTCATAGTAAAAGACTGGCTAATGATAACAATGGATCATTAAATCTTCAGATGATAAGAAGAATGTTTTGTAGATCTTTTCATTTTTCATATGTATGGCAGTTTAACGTTTTTTAAATCAATACTTTTTGGTTTTTTTTTTTTTTTTTTTTTGGTACCAGGGATCGAACTCAGGTCCTTGAGCTTGCGAAGCAGGTGGCGGAACCACTGAGCTAAACCCCTGGTCCCTTAAATCAATACTTTTTAATGGAAACAACTTGACCAACACTTCTGTCGCAGAATTTTGAGACCCATTCAAATGAAATTTAATGAGGGAAAAAAAAGACAGGTGATGGAACCTGAAAATCCACATTTTGAACAAACTCTTTAGTGATACTGATGCTGCTAGCCATTGGATGTTACTCTGCATAGTCAAGTTTGATGCAACGAGAAGGGAGTAGAGTCCAGGCAGCACACCAAGTTCATTCCAGACTGGAGAGAAGGGAAAGTGAACTCAAAGTTCCACAGCTTTCAAGGTTCTAAAACAGGAACACAATCCATTGCTCTCCAGTCAACCTTCAGTGATTAAATACTTAATCATGTCCTTACAGAGGGGGTGGGTCAATGAAATGAAGATCATAATGATTCTTGGACTAATGAGCTTGTAAGAGCATCCGATGGAACTAGCCTTTAGACCCAACTTGGCAGACTGCCTCCATCCTCCCTAGAGTTCTCCATAAGCATACCGAGTCTCCTGGCAGTACTTTTCAAGCATTGCATTGTTTCCTACAGTGATTTTGTTAGATGCATAAGAATATAAGATAACCACAAATTCAGCACCTGTCACTCATAAGGAGCAAACAAAGATAAGCACACACTGCATGAATTGACCCCACACTAAGTGTCTCTGGGAACAACAGAGCATAGGGAAGAATCGTAAAGAGCTTCTGCCCTTCCACTGCCAGCCTCACATTATGAAGACACATTAGAGTTCTTTGGAGGCAAAGCATAAAAACCATAGTCAGAAACTCCACAAAGCCTGAGAAAGAGACCTCACTGCCTAAAAAATTAAGCCTACACCCAGCATCCTCCACCAGTAGAGCCCTTCCAAGTACTTGAGGATGTCCACAGGGTTTCCAGTTACCCTAAAGAAGAAGATCCCTAGCTGAGAGGACTCCAAGCTCTACTCAGGGAGACCTTCAGAGAGAAACTAACTTAATTAACCATTCAGAAAAACACAAGAGAATTCCCGACAGCCACCAGGCCCTGAAATGCCACATCTGCCATTTATTCCCAATGCTGTCATTTCCTGCCTGCAGTCAACTAATTACACACAGTGAGAATTCTGGAGCTGCCAGTTTTAATGTTTATCTGCTGTTAACTTTGTGTGTGACCTCAAAGATATGTCTCTAGTGCCTTTATTCCCTCTGCTATAAAAGCAAGATAAGGAAGCAACATGCTTGACAAAGTGTCCTAACATAACACTAGTCATTGCTATCCTAGAGATGCTCACAAGACAGTAATTAACATGTCTCTTTTACCAAGGGCTTTAAAGATAACTGATGACATGTTATGAAAGAGCGTGGGATCTCAAATATTATTTCCTTTTCCTAAAACAGGTTTCAATGGCAAATGCTACCTCTAAAATTGTGGATAAAAGCTGTTTTGAGTGTGTTTCTGAATAAATCATTCGATTTAATTCAAAAGAACATCTGTAGCCATAGCTCTAATGATACAATATGGCTTAAAAAGTAGAAAACATGGGGGTGGGGATTTAGCTCAGTTGTTCCACTGCCTGCCCTGGAAGAGAAAGGTCCTCAGTTCAATCCCTAGTACCCCCCACCCAAAAAAGTAGAAAACATACTAGAAAAGTCACCTTAGATTTTCATAACCTTTAACTTTCAGCCTGAAAACTTAGTTTAACTAAGAAGAAAGATTGTACTTTCTCACCAATGAATATTTTGCAACCACTTAAAACAATGTTTTGGTCATTTAATGATGTAGTTTGTCCTGTTCTCTAAGAAAAGCTGGTTCCAAAATAGTCTGTATACAAAACAATCACAATAATATGATTTTGTAAATGTATGTGTATAGAGAAAAAATATTCAGTGTGTGTAGCCATTATATTTTGCATCTGTTAGGATACCAGCCCTTATACATTTGAGTAAGACATATATTCATGCTATAACATGTACTAATATTGTATATGTCATTAATTTAATGTAGATTTCCCCAGTTTCTTGTATTTCATCTGTATGGAAGTTTTAAATTTTAAAATAGTCACATTTGTTCCTCTTTTCTTCACGAGTTATTTCCTTAGCTTTAATCATGAAAGATGGCATTCCTAATACATGCTATAGTTCCTGCTAGTTTTCCTACAATTTGATTTGCAATATTCTGAACTTTATTGTTTGAGATAGGGTATGTTTTCTAGGGTCTAAATTAATGTGTTATTAAAGCCTTTGTTAAAATAATTTTTATCTCCCCATCTTATTTTGAAAAAATTGCAGCACATTTGAGCTATATGTAATTGGGAAATTATATCTTTCAATTTACTTTTTAATATAAAATACAAAAACCTCAAAGCAAAAGTCAAATATACATAATTTTTAGAGAATTCTCAGAGAGCTTAAACAAATCAAATCACCAAGTCATTTTAGCTTCAGTGAGGAATCAGTCAGCTAAGCAATAATTCGCAGTTTAAGTTCAGGTCTTCTTACTCGGTGGATGACTCTGAGGTTGTAATTGTAGGGTTTGTAAGTAAATGGTGGCTGAGTCACCAAGGTCTGAATTTTCTGCTTATTTCATGGGGTGGGACTACTTCTTGGGTGGCAACGTTATTCAAAGCATAAAACAACTAGAAATGACACTCCTTGGCCTGAAAAGAAAAAGAGAGAGAGAGAGAGGGAGGGAGGGAGAGAAGGGAGGCAGGAGGGACGGAAGGAAGGAAGGAAGGAAGGAAGGAAGGAAGGAAGGAAGGAAGGAAGGAAGGAAGGAAGGAAGGCAGGCAGGCAGGCAGGCAGGCAGGCACAACAGTAGAATTCACTGTTTAATTTGGTCAAGATTTAGAGCCATCATTTTCACTTTATTGATTTTCCCTCTGGATGTATTACAAACCTGCCCTCCACAGTATGTACGATATAAATTCACACTTGTTTTCAGGTTTTTAATGTCAGCATCTTGCCATTCCTAATAAGATCTAAGTTCCTGTAAAGCAAAGTCTCTGTTTATTCGGGGAGGTAAAGGGAAAGGGGAGGAGGGAGAGGGGAGAAAAGAGGGAGGGACAACTCGTGCGTTTGCAGCTGCTTCTGTTCTGAGCTCGCCTACAGTGGTCACTCAAGGGAAGCTGCCAACAGACCACCTATTTTAGGTTTTAGCGTTTCAGCCATAAATGATGCTTTAAAATATATATGTGTCTGAAAATTTATGCACAGACATTTTCAAATAGAATATATATTCTATGTGAAAGCTTTCATATATCACTGAAGGAACTCATGTGCCTTACTGAGTAATATGGATAGATTTCTGCCCTCAGTTCACACCCTAAAGCACAAGACATGCTGATCTTTCTTTTCATTTGCATAGCTACAATTCATCATTATCCAGTCCTATATTTTTACTCAACAAAATACCATTGCACCATTAAGATTTCAGCATGTCTATTCTTGCAATGACTATTTTGGATTGTGCCTTTTAGAAGCAACCACTTTAAGGGGGAAGAAAAAATCATCACTAGCTAAAGTATCAACTTGACTTGGTAGTAGGGCCCAAACTTTTCTGAGTTCTTTTTCTTGTTGCTTTTTTGTGTCAGGAAGGAATGACTGCAGCCAGGCAGTTAATGGAGTTCTCAACCTTGCAACCCCTGCTTTTAATCCCCACCCCCATAAATGGGCTGCAGATAATATGTTCATCATCAATGTTACAGTTTATTCATCTTACAAATGCCAGTCACACCACTAAATGGTATGTTATTTCCAGTACTGTGTTTGCTACCAAAAAGATTCTAGAGCACATTTTCTTCTCACTCCCTAAAAAAACTCAATTTAATATTAGACTTAATTATTAAGTACAATTTTAGAAATATTGCTTAATTTTTCAATCTCAAAAGTGACTGACTGGCCTTTCAGGAAATCTGATGGTTAATGTAATAATATACATACATTCTCATTATATAAAATAGAAAAATATAACCTGTGAGAATGTCTTCCCTGTCCCTGCTTCTCTCTTTTCTGTTGAGAAGAGTGAATACATTTGTCATGCAGCATAAAGAGGATGGGGGAGAAGAGAGAGATTATTTTACTTGCTGGCAAAGCAATCATACTTGACTCCTCCCATCACTGTCCCTGACCTACTCCCAAGCCTGAAGGAGTCTAGGAGAACTGAGAGGCAGTTACACACCAATAAATGCTAACCAGCTGCCTCTCACTGTCCTCTCAGCATTTGCCTAGGGCTGTCCGCTGGAAAGTCAGGTTCACCTCACCAGAGGCTCCCAGGGAGCTGAAAGCAAACACCAAGGAGTCAAAAAGGGGGCAGGGGGAGGGGCATTCCTTTTTGTGCTGGGAAGGAAACATCTAAAAACATATATGTCTTAGTTCTTTTTGTGTTGCTGTTACAAAATACCGCAGGCTAGGTAATGTATAAAAATAGAGGTTTCTTTGGTCTACAAGTCTAGCGTCTGTAAAATCCAAACAGCTTGGTGTCAGCACCTGGCAAGGACCCCCTGGCTGTGTCACACACAAAAAAGGACCATTTGCATGAGAAAGAAACCAAGCACATACAATGGCCTCACTCTCATGAGAACTAACCTGGTTCTGCAAGAAACACATTAATCCCTTTCAAAGGCCGTGCCCCATGACCCACTTGCCTTGATCAGGGTCATCTTCTTAAAGGTTTTACCACCTTCCAGTGCATTACACCAAGGACCAAGCATCCAGCATTTGAACTTTTGAGGGACAAACCATATCCAAATTATAGCAACATATAAGCAGGCACATTTTATTACTATTTAAACTTTAAAATCGTATCCTAGCAGTTCACATCCACTGCAAACCACGTTCAAGAGCACACTGCAGCCTGGTAAGTCTGTGAGAGCCAAGGGAATCCCCGCAGTCACACCTTTGTTCACCTCCAAGCTTTCTGTTTAGCAATACTAGGGGTTCTTATCCTCCGCGTCTCATCCAGATTCAAACTCACACTGGCAGATTTTTCCCTTAACATGAGCAATCTCTCCCAAAGACTCCGGGAGGCAAGAAAATGAGCACTTTTGCTAGGCCCCAAGGTTCACGTTAAGACAACTGCAGGAAAGTCACCAACTGAAGCCTGGCCCCTAGGATTCCAGCCTTGCCCCAAGGAAGTATGGACTTGCCCCTCACAAAAGTTCTCTTGGAAGCTACAAAGCTTCAGATAGAAGAGCCACCCAATGCAGTCTGGGGCCCATACGCCTCACTCTTCCTGTGCTCAGGTGTTTTGCTAAGCGACTCTGCATTTTCCCTATCCCGCTGTAAGGGATCATTATAAGCACCTACCTCTTGATTCTCAGCTTGGCTGGCAGGAGTCAAGAAGGCCTTAAGAAGCTTTGCAAGCTTCCTTTCACCCCATATGGCTCTGCCAATGCCTTGGGAAGAGCTGCCCTGTGTTTGCTGCCCTTAGCTTGGATCCTATGTGGGCAGATGTGAGCCCAAGCTGCATACGCAGCCAGGACTCAGCCAAGTTCAAGTAGCCCACAGCTGCAGGAGCAACAATACTACCTCCCTGATCTGGAGTGCTTTTAAGCCACTGTGTTTTAGAGTATTTCTTATGCAGCATTACTATGCCAGTGGTTAACTGATGCACAGTCTGAGGAGACTGCTCATAGAAAATATTACATGCCCCACATCCCAGAAAAATAAGTTCATTTTACTATGCATCCATTATTGTAGGAACTTCCAGGGAATTTACTTAGTTGTTCCTCACAACAAGCCTATGAAACAGACAAGGTTTTCATCCTACTTTAAAGATGAGGCCACAGAGACATAGTGAAGTAACTGGCCCATAACTGAAAGGTGGTCAAGCCAGGATTCAAACCCTAGTCCTCCAAATTCAGAGCCCTTGCTCCTATTTTCTGATAAGTCGCCTGCAGGCCTCCTAGCCCACCCCACTTAAATTTTTTCTGACTTCCTGTGCTCTCAGTATAAAATGCAGACTCTCCAGCATAAAGTGGCACCGTAATTAGTACAGTATTCAAGGCTCTGCACACCCAGGTGCCTGCTTACTCCATCTACCCACTCCCCCACCCCCAGGGCTGCTCCCGCTGCACTGCCTCTTCCCCACCTCATTCTCCTCCTTCCCTCTTCCTTCTGTTCCCTCCAGATCTGCTCCAACCACACTGAACTTACTCTTCCCAAACCTCGCAGCTCCCTCACTTCTTTGTGCCTACTGTGCCCTCTGCCTGAATCCTCAAGGCCCCCGGTGCCCCAGGAATACTCCTCAGCCAAGTGTATGGAGCCACCCATCCTGTGTTTGCCCAACCACCAGGAACTTCACAGAGTGCGGAGGACACCGGCCAGTCCCTGTCTGCTCAGCCCTCTCCTGAGCCCAGCTGGGAGCCCCTTGAGGGCCAGGCCTGGCTCTCACTCCTGTCAGCCCAGTGCTTGGCTGCCCAGCCTCACAATGAGAATTAAGTAAAACTTGGCTTATTTGAAAGGAACAATGACATGATGGAGAAATGGAATGGAGACAAGAGATTTCAATTTTCATTTCTAAATAGCCAAGTCTTTAATGTTCTAATAAACAGTAATTAAACTGCTGAGCACCCTTGGGTCTGCAACTCTACATTCCTCAATTAGAATAGTTCTTTCATGCTGATCCTTCCCCTGCAGGCTCCTGTGTTCGCCAGGTAACAAAAGGCACTATATTTCCTTGAAACGGTGGAGGTGGGGGCTGCAAGTCTCCTCCCTAAGCAGTCCCTCCTGGCAACTCAAAGTACATATACTGTGCTTCCAAAAGCACAGTACTTAGGCCCTGGCTCCAGCTTCCGAAAGGGAACAGCCTCAGTTTCTTTTCCTGCACCTGTTTCTACTTGAAAGATGTGAAAATACCAGATGGTCCAATCCCACACATTACAAATGTCTGCGATGTTCACGTCCAGTTGTCAGAGATGGAAGAAAGTTTATGACAGAGGAAGGCACATTCTTAATGAGTGGAAAAAGCATCCCACGTCAGAGACAGACAGATGAAGACTTGACACGGAATAGAAAACACCTATTTAACAGGAGCTCATAAGTGACTGAGGCAGAGGCCCAGCTCCCAGAAGCCAACAGGCAGCTGACAGGTGATTATTACTGCCTTAACCTTCGAGGCTCCCAGCAGAGGTCAGGGCTCTCGGCCTGACAGCCCCTGCTGCAGACTGCTGGCAAGGGGAGAAGTTCGGGGCTCACGTGTCTCCCAGGCTGCTTTCAACCTGGGACCAAGGAAAAGTGAGACCTAAGTAAGAGTGCAATGGGCTGTCCCCAGATGGAGACAATGAGGTCTTATAACACAGACTCCCTTCCCCACTGACAGCTTCTCACAGTCACACGTGGCAGTTCTGCTGCCTTCCTGCCATCACCTGAGAAAGAGCAGCAACCCAGAGTGATGGATTCCCTGATCCCTTCACACAGACCTCAGACCAGACCAGGTGTCAGAGTTACAGACAACTGGAATGTGCGGGACTGGACCATCTGATAGTTTCACTGCATTCAAGTAGAAACAGGTGCAGGAGAAGAAACTGAGGCTACTCCCTTCTGAAGCTGGAGCCAGGGCCTCAGTGGTCAGTGTGAGTTACTCTATGAAATGGCTTGAGGGAGACTTGGGGGTGTGGCCGGGAATAGGTACCTAGTCCAAACCCGTACTGTGCAGACATGAAAACTGTGGTCAAGAAGGGTAATGTGATTCATCCAAGGTCACACAGAAAGTGGGAGGACCAAGAACAGGACTTGGGTTTCCGGCTCCGTCTCAACGTTCTTCCCTCTATTTGGTGCCACTCTGTTCCAGGAATGCCCTTCGTACCCTTCCTTCTCTCCCTCTCCATTAGCAAGTCCCAGGGCAACTCTGGAGCTTACTGCTGGGTGCATAGCTGGGTGACGATGTGTCTGTGAGGCGTTTTACACTCACAATAGGGACCACTCTGCCAAAACCACCAATCGGCCTTCTCCAGTCCCCACCACAACTGACCCAGCGTAGTCAGGCCATCAAAGGCTCACAATGACTTGGAACTCCCTCAGGATCCTCCTCATAGTCTTTCTGCTCTGCTGCATTTCTTACAGCTCTGAAAAACTGCCTGCAATGGTGTAATTCTGCAATCTGCGGGGCTCATCCCTACACTGTATTTGTGTTTGGGTCCACAGTGCCATTTGCTCCATTTTTTAACTTCATTTTAGAAGTCTGAAAGGAGAGAAGCCAACATTTAATCATAGGTACTAGAAGGGACTTCACAAACCACCTACAAGGCACAAACAGACTAGTTATGTTTCTATTTCCCTGTCAGTAGGAGCGGCTGCTGTATCATTTGCAGTACACAACACAAACCAGAACACGAACCACAAAGCATTCTGCAGCCTTATCTCAACCCGCTCCCATAATCAAAAGAAAAAATTCACCGTAACAAAAAATGGGAAATTGAAACTTTAGATTTGTTTAAAAGTTAATTTTATTTGAAAGGTTTATGGAGACCATTTTCTTTTTTAGCCTAAGATCAAAAGGTTTGCATTTCATTTACCAGTGGAATGATAAAAAGTAACCTGATATTTTTATCATAATAACAAATACTGTATAATAAAACTAGAAGACTCGAGAGGCTGAGGCAGGAGGATCGCTGTGATTTCGAGACCAGCCTGGGCTACATAGAGAGTTCCAGGTCAGTCTCAACGACATAGTGAGACCCTGTCTCAAAAAACAATAAATAAATAAATAAATAAATAAAACTAGAAGAAAGTATTTCTTCATAAACAGAGAAGTAGAAATGGAAGCACATGTATTTTGCAATTCTAAATTGATTTACTTAAAATAACTATTTAATTGTTTTTGCTAATACTACCTGCATTCTTTAATGCAAAGATGACTTAACAGTAAGCACACAGTTATGATTTTATATACAGCCTAGTTAATCCTCTGAATTGACAAGTTTAAAGTAGATGGAGTGTCCCCTTTACAAAGAAAGTCAAACATGCAATTAAACAGAACAGGAAGCCTTCCCAAAGCTTTATGAGTAGCTGAGATTTGAAGATGGATAACGACCCCTCCTTGTCAGTTCCATGTCATAAGCATCTGTTGGAGGGACAATGCTGAGCAGTCTTCATAGGCAAGGTGAAACAGGAATCCTAGACAAGTCATACTGAAGATGATCGTGTGGCAGGTGTTAGATTACCCATGTCAGACACAACAAATGGAGCCAGGAGTGGGCTGTGCATGGATTGTCCGCCTAAGGAGAATGTTTTGTGTGTGTGTGTGTGTGTGTGTGTGTGTGTGTGTGTGTGTGTGCAATAAAACATTTCAGAGAACAAAGAGTTGCTGATGAGAGAGAACAAGAATTGTTAAATAAGGTAAAAGGATTTTCCTATTGAAAATGTGAAGTAGATAAAAAGGATTTCTAAGACACCAGTTATAAAATCTTTTGATTCTGGAGTGTCAAAAGGAAATGTTCCAGCATCAAATTGAGACCCCAAAACCCTAAGCAGCCCACATCTGTCACCCGTTTCTTTCTCACAGGTTACACTTTAATAGGAACCACTTGCTAGAATATTTTAACTTCCTAAGTGCCTATGTGTTTCCCCAGAAAGTCTACTACATGAGCACCTAGATGTGCTGTGCTCAACTCATCTTTGTGACCCCAGCACAGTATCTTCAACATATATTGGGCATCTCAAAATACACAAAAAATGGTGGAAAAACTAGTACTTCATTTGTATTTTTAAGTAATGAGTGCTCCATGATAGGTAACATTAGTTAAACTCATTGACAGCTAGATGCTGCATTAATAGATTCTTCAACTAAAATACTTACTTTCTACTACCACTATGTCAAGCTTCCCAGTGCACAAGACAAAGGGAAATTTCATCCCTTCCCTATGGAGAATTAGCTGACATTCCTAGCATATAAAAATGGCCATAGGAAAGCAGCATACTTCACAGTGACCATCACACTAATCAGAATTATCAGACACAGCAAGACAAAAATGTCTGTCTGTTCTCACCGTTTCTATTCAATATTGCACTGTCTTTTCTGGCAAAGGCAATTAGGCAAGAATGATTAAATAAACAAATAAATGGCATGCAGATTGGATAAAAATTAAAGTTCCTCTATTTGCAGATTGCATGATCTCAACTAGAGAAAAACCTAATGAATTCACTAAAAAAAAATCAGAGATAATCATTGAGTTTAGAAAGTTCTCACAATATAAGGTCAAAACACAAGAATTAACTGTATTTCTCTGCACTACCAATGAACAACTCAAAAAATAATACTGGCAACTTAACCTATATTTCATCAAAAGGATAGAATGCTCTGGAATAAAACATCAATAGAAAATCAAGACTTTTCCCCTGAAAATTGCTAATTTAAGGGGATTAAAGACAACCTGACTAATGGAACAATATTCCAAGTTCATAAATGGAAGATTTAATATTAAGATGAAAATATTCCTCAAAGTGATCTACAAATTCAATGCAACCCCTATCAAAACTTCAGCTAGATTTTTTTATAGAAATTAAGAAGCTAATCCTATGAAAATGTAAGTGATATAGAATAGCCAAAATAATACTGATAAGGGAGGACAAAGTTGGAAGACTAATTATAGTGTATTCTTTCAGTGGAGTATGACCCAGCCATTAAAATTAGGTCTGTGACATATGACTAATCACCAAAGGCAGTATACAAAACACAATGTGCAGTATGATCCTGTTTTTAACTATGTTCATATGTATCATGCTTACACGTATAGAAAAACCACAGCCACCCATGGGTGAATATTTCAATTTAAATTAAGTAGAATTAATCAAAATTAAAAAGCCAGGCGCCCGAGCTGTATTTGCCACAAGTCGAGCGCTCCGTAACTTCATAAGGACAGCGGCTACTGCACTGACTAGAGCAAAACATCTCCATCAGCACAGAGCACCTACCAGGGAGGCTTATGAGTGTTTCTCATTTTCTTGTCTTTATGGTTATTCTCTGCTCTTTTATTATAAACATTTATACCACAATACTATTTTTTAACATTCAAGGTGAACTGAAATGGGGAAAGGGAAGTAGGAGCAAACCCGTGGGTGCAGGAGTCCCCAATAACGTGCATCGGTCATGGCAGCCGGGGCCGCTTCGCATCGCGTTCTGCGACCAAGCAGCATCTCTGCACCCACTAAGCTGGTGGCGGAAGCAGCCCCAGGCGAGAAAGTCCTAACTCCTATCGTTTCCACTCAACATTCAGAAGTGTTTCGAGACTAAACACTTTTCTAAATTGTTGCACGCTTTACTGGATTACCACCAGGATAACATGACTGTTTCTGCTCACTTTTCCAGATTGATAGCAGATTTCTAGGAGGAAGGACACGCCGATCTCCTCACCAGGCCATACCCATAAGTCCTGTCTCCTGATACAGATTTTAAAAACAATAATCCTGATACTAGGAGAGGCTTGGGAAAAGAAGCATCTCAAATTCTAAGTGATGATATAGATCAGTTCAGGCTTTCTGGAGGACAACATGAAAGTATATGTCCAAAAGCTTCAAAAATATTTTACATCTTCATTCAATTATGCTACTTCTAAAAACTTAGTGAAAGAAAATAGTCATGGATGTGTTCAGTGATTTAGGAGTAAGAAGGGACATGACAGAGTTGTTTATAATAGCAAAAAGCCTAATTCAAGCTGAAAGTACAGCAATCAGATACATCCTCATGATAAAACATACCACCCATTAAAAATGTTGTACAGGAATATTTAATGGTGTAAAAATGTTTATGAGTATTAAATTTTAAAGATGAAAAAGGTATTTCATTTTTGTAATATACATAGTGTGTATACACACACACACACAAACACACACACAAATATATGCCCAGAATAAATTAGAATGATTATGATGAAGACATAACTTGTGACTGTCCATGAGGTAGGAAAATATCTAGTTATGATGGGAAAGTATTATGTCACATCTTCTACAATAAGTATATATTACCATAGTAATAAGATAAAATAAAAACTATTGTTTCTCAAAGATGAAATCATATTAATATAGAAGTCTTTATACTTAGAATTTGAAATTAAATTATCACTGCAATTGAATATTCTTACATTTAGCCCCAGGCTTCCTAGCATCAAGGCAAAAGAAGAAATACAAAGAATTATATAAATCCCCACTGTTTATTAGCTCTTCCTAGGCAATAAGCTACCATCCTGGCACTAAATTTCAGAAGAAATGTAGAATATGCATTTCTCAATAACACTCACACCTACCCAGTGGTATAGGCACAGCGATGGATCATGCACAGCCTTCGTCTTGTAGTTGCTTAAGAACCATAGTTTCCATACCTTGTTAAGAGAAAATAACATGTACAGAGTGCCTGATTTTTCCTACTGTGTACACCCACCCTTGTTTTCTACAACAGTAGAATAGTCCCAAAATGAATGAGATGCTCTTAGCGGGATACCAATATTGCATGTTTGGTTTTTCCACAGCATTTTGATGGTGACATTGTTTCATTACAAACAAGTATATTCAGATTGCCTCATTGGTGAATCATAAGAGTGCTGGATGTAGCATACCTTGAGAATAGAAAGCATCTGATTAAGTGCTCTCTGAGAAGACAGCTTAGACACAATTAGGCCAGTGGGGAAGAGGCTTTGCTCCAAGACTTCACAGAAGTCACAAAGAAGGGCTAAGGAGACCAGCCCTGAAATGGGGCCTGGAAAGCTGAACCTCACCATGACAAGAAGTAGCTTCCAGAACACAGCTACAACATTTGTCAGAGTCAGAGCTCATGAAGGGCTTGGTCTGGGGGCCCAGGAGGGTTAGCCTATTACTTTTTGTGGCATTTTCTATAGAAACAACCCAAATTAGATTTCCCATTTGTTCCTAACCTGAAATTTCTCCTGTAGATCCAAGACACTTCTAGAGAGAGTCATAGATGATCTGAGACTACTAAAAGAGCTCTTTCCTTCTTTGAAATCTTTCCTATTCCAAGCACCTCCCACTCCACATAGCTCATGTTTACTTATCTTAAACCCAAATAGAGTCCTTCCTGATGACCTGTATGACCTTCCCCTCACCCGTGACCTCTAAGAGCACTTATCTACTACATGACTCATTGACATTCACCTTGCACAATATCATTCCTCAAACAGGCCATAAACTGGGAAATATCACTGGGCATCTCACCCAGCACACACATTAAACTAGCAAGACTAGGAGGCGGCTGGGAAGATCACTGGCAGAATCAACATTACACCAGATCCAAGAAGCCTCTGAGGTACCAGGGGAACTATTCTTAAACCTTGGAAAACTTGTCAAGTAGAAGATGGGCTGGACCAGCATTTTCATGCTGCAAAAAGCAACTTCTTGGTTTATTGTGAAATCAGTTTAGGCCTACAGGAGATGGAGTAAATGTCATTTCATAAAATGCTTTCCATGGGCAAGTGTGTGTGTGGGTATGTGCACAGACACATGCATTGAGTCATACAAATGGATTCCTTCAAATAGCTTGCAAGGCAGTGAGTTAGATAAAATATTTGGTAGATTTATAGAAGGACACACATTTCAAATTCAATTCAGTAGAAGGAAAAAGCATCTAACAAGTAAAATTATTCCACAATAGAGTGTATTATTTTGAATGACAGACTTTCCAGCTCCTGAAAAACTTCAAGTAGAAACCAGGCCATAGATTGTCATGAAGGACATTCATGTAAGCAGTATAAAGTTAAATCAGAACTCAAGTTTCTTCCCCATTCTGTGAGATCATCAGTTTAGGTCACTAGCAATTCATTACCACTGAGGATACAATTAGGTGAGAAACAATTCCACCAGGTGAATGTATACAGCCTGAAATTTCATTTGGCCGCTTATATTGGAATCGCACCTCTGTGAAAGGAAAGACTGTAAGTGATACTTAGACCAAGGCTTCTCGGCCAACAATCACTTGGGTAGCTCATAAAGGCCACCCATGCCTCAGTCTTAACATACATCTATTGAGACAGTGGGACTCAAAATTTGCATTTTAATGCTTCACAAATAAGGGTTAAGAACCACTGATTTTATATGTATGAGTTGTGTGGATATTTTATAGAGCACAGAGGGAAGGAAAATAACACTAACGTTTTACAGGAGGATCATAAAAAGAAAGCTTGAAAACAAGAAATCAAAGCTTTTGATTTCTACTCAGTATACACATAGCTAAAAAGAGAATTGCTTCTGTTAAATCTTGTATCTAGGTGTCCCCCTCAAAGCCTCATGCACTCATAGGTGAGGCTTTTTGGAGCTGGCTGGATCTCGGGTGTGTGATACTGACATTAAGAATTGTGGTACTGCATTAGTGTACAGTTCTGGGTGTGGATAATGGGAAAGCTCATCCTGGGTGTGGGTGGCACCACCCAAAAGGCTCCTAGCCTGGATGGGATAAAAGAGAAAGGGAGACCCGCTGCTTTACCTGCAGCTGTTGTTTACTGCTTTGCTGCCTCCCGCCTGCTCTGCCATGGACTGTTTCTCTTCTATGATGCACCTCTGCCATACCACCGTGCCTTGGAGCCAGCCAACTCTGGACTAAAACCTCTACAAACTGTGAGCTGAAATAAACTTCTCCTCCTTTAACTTTGAGTGTCATGTATTTCGTCTCAGCAAAGTAACTTAGATAAAAACCACAAATTGCAAATTCATAACTTTTTCAGATCCATTAAACTGAGGATGCAGAAAAGCACATTAGTCCAAACCCAAAGGAGAAAAACTACCTGCAGGAAGAGGCAAGACCTGAGCATTTGTTCACCTAGTACAGATGCATCTCCACTGGCAAACAAGCTCAAGTAAGAAATAACCATAGAATACAAGAGGGAAAGCCAAAGCATATGGACATAAACCATCTGTAGTCCAGAGAAGAATGAAGACTAAGGGTGACAGTGGAATAGATATCGACAGAGGCCTTTTAGCAAAACAGCCCCAACTCTAAACACAAAGCTTCCCTAGAAGAATTTGAAGCGTGCGGTGCACTGAGGTAATTGTAGCAACAACAAACCTTAAATGTAGTTCAACACATGACTAGACTAATCTCTACTGTCACACTAAGTCCATAGTAGAAAAGAAAAAGGCATGCCTGTTTCCAACCATAAAAACTGTTTATCTCAGTCTCTAATATCCTGCCAAAATGTCTAATTCTCAACCAAAAGGCTTAGAAGCAAGAAGAAACTATGTTGATAAGAGATACAGCAATAAACAAAACCAAACTCAGGTACATCCAGGTGTTGAAGCCACGAGCCCCCAAATTTTAAAATAATTTATAAAAGAATCCAGTGGGAAAAAAGGGTAGTGGTAAAACCACCTGATGGACCTAGAGTTTTCTTATTGGGAGGTTTTTAACTACAAATTTTATTTCTTTAATTAATATAGAACTAGTCAGACAACCTGTTCCTTGCTGAGTTTTGGTATTTTGTATTCTTTGAGGAACTGGTTGTCAAATTTATGGGCATATAAATGTTAGAGTCTCCATCTATAAATGGAGATTTTCAAGTTTCTCCTTTCTGTCACTTTTTGCTTCAAATATTTTGAATATAT
>NW_022900941.1:30280763-30286045 GCF_012274545.1 Fukomys damarensis | reverse complement strand
TTGAATATATATATATGTATATACATATATATATATATATATATATATATATGCTACCTGTTATTAAGTCCATCCATATTTGAGACTGTTAATGTCTTCTTGGAAAACTGATCCTTTTCTTATCATGTAATATTCCTCTTTATTCCTTGTTCTGGAGTCATTAGATTTTAATAGTATAACTATTTTGTTTAGTGATTGCATTGTATATCTTTTTTTCTATTTTTTTCAGCCTGTGTATGTATGTACATTTTGGTGTGTTGTTTTTAAACAGCATATAGTTGAGTCTCACTTTTTAATCAATCTGAAAATATATTTTAATTATCATTAAACCATTCAGATTTACAGTGATATTGATATGGCTCAATTAAAATCTATGTTCTTGATAGCTGTTTTCTACTTGCTCCACCTCCGAACTTTTTGTAGATACTGGAAGCTGATTTCACAATTCAAATGGAAAGTTAAGAAATTAGATGAGTCATAACAATTTTGGAAAGGAATAACTTTGAATGACTTACATTACTTGCTCTCAAAAAAAAAATTTTTTTTTTTGGTACCGGGGATTGAACTCAGGACCTTGCACTTGCCAGGCAGACCCAGCACCACTGAGCTAAATCACCCACCCTCTCGAAACTTATTCAAAGACAGTGTGAAGGCAGAATAGTTTTGACAGTGGGTAGGGTGATAGACCAAAGCAATAGAATCAAGGATTCCAGACTAATGAACCTTACAATTATGGCTAAATGCTTTGTGACAAAAGCATCAGGACAATTCAATGGAGAAAAGATAGTGTTTTCAACAATTGGTGTTACAATTTGTCCTTTCATTGCCCTGCCCCCAAATCCTTTACCTATTCTTTACACCTTATACAAAAATTAGCTCAAAATTGTTCAGAGATTAAAGGAAAATATAAAACTATGAAATTTCTTGAAGAACACATGGAAATTTTTAAAGATTTTTGGTTAGGCAACGAATTCTTGAATACAAAAACAAAATCTTGACCCATTTTTTTTTAATTTGCTCTGAGAACAGACAATGTTAAGGGAATAAAAACAATATGGAAGAGACTATGAGCAATTGTTATTAAAAATTTTTTGACAAAGATGTATATCTAGATTATATAAAGAAACTTCAAAAGTTAACAAGGAAACAAACCCAATAAAAATAGCTCATCAAAATTACCTCTGTATAGCGTTACTATATGTAAATTTTTATTTCGATTTACATATTTTTTCAGTCAATTATGGATCCAAGCATAACTTCTCAATAGTTTTCATTTGTACCTTATCATTTAACCCTGGGATTAGATTTTCCATTTGTTAACATTTGGTGTACTTTATTTCAACCGAAAACTTTATTTTTCTTTTTCTCACTCAGGAGATAAATTTCATATAAACCAAATGTAAACAGATCTCTTTTTCTACTAAATAAGACTAGTTCTTTAAGCACCAAAAAAACTGATGATTTATAATTTATAATTTATTTTCTCACCTTTTAAATAATGAACTCTGAGCATGAATGACCACGCATACTTCCTCTTTCTTCTACTACCCAAACTAAATGATCCTGGAACAAAATTATGGAAAAATTATCTTACTGTTTCTTTTGCTCATATGTCTTCACTTATTTCTTATTACCTGGTACCATGTTTTTGAAGGTTGTTGCAGGAACAATGTAAGATTTTTTTTAAAAACTACATGAGCTGGGCATGCTGGCGCACACCTGTAACACCAGCACTCAGGAGGCTGAGGCAGTAGGATCACTGTGAGTTCAAGACCAGCCTGGGCAAAATAGTGAGTTCCAGGTCAGTCTCAACTACATAGTGAGACCCCATCTCAAAAAACCAAAAAAATAAAAAATAAATAAAAACTAAAAACTACATGAAAGAAATCCTATCAGATCAAGTTATTCAATATTTAACCACTTCTTCCAAGTGAATATCTGTCTTTTTTCTTCCAAAACTATATCTCCTCAGACCATATTTCTCTTTTAGACACAAAGAAAGAGTTTTCCAGCACTATATCCACTTATTTCTCACAACTGCTCTCTGCTCTTAACCCATCTCTTTTTTCATTATAGTGCTTCTCACTGCCTGAAACATTAGACAAGACATAAGTAAGCATATCTCCTTTTGATGACTGTAAGCTCCAGGGGAACAGGGACTCTCATTCTTAAGTACTCTTTGGGTATCCCAGGACCTAAAACAGTGTCTGTCACATGCAGATGCTCAGTAAATATCTGGATGAAGGCTGGCTTTCCAAGGCTGATCGCTTTAACCTCATTCTTTCTCCTTCCTCTAGTGGTCCTAGCCAGCCAATGGCAGTACTGCTGATGAATCAGAAAAATATGCTGCCCTTCACCCCTTTTCACCAATTTCTATGTTAAAAGATATTGAGGAGAGAGGATTGTGAGAAGTGGTATTCCTTGTTGTTCAACTGAACATCAAATGTCCACCCATGTACACCCTGTCAAGTGAAAATGAAGAGCAGCCAGGACTCACTTCAGGCTTCCCATGCAAACAGGCTACAGAAATAGCTTTAAATCATCACATTTCCCACTAACCACTAACTGAAGGCCAGTTCCTACTAAACACAACCTAAGGCAGTCATTCGCTCAACTTGACGTCAGGAAAATTGTTTTCTAGTCCAGGATCTACAACTAACTCCATCTTCACCAAGTCCCAGCCTGTTAGAAGACAGGTAAGAATACTGAAATGAAGCCATGATTTTAAACAAGGGAGTGTTTTCAGGAGGAAGACTGGGGGAGGCTCTAGGGAAGAGAGCGCAGCAAAAGGCCCAGCAGAATCATCTACAAGGCTTTTTCAACTACATATGGCCCTCCCGAAATTACCCCCAATCCATCCCTCAAGAGTAGCCATCACAGTGAGCCACTGTTGCCATTACTAAGGGGGGTATGGGAAACTTAGAGAACCTTTTCCAGGTTTCAAGTTCCAGCTCTTTTATGAAAGGAACCAAAATTTACCCTTCTTAGTAAACCCCACAGGAATCAACATTAGAGTATTCCTAACTCCACTTGTTTTTTCCAACCTCAACTCCCATTGCCCTCAGCCACACCTTAGACTTTTCCTATTGTACCGCCCTTCCCAGATTTTTCAGATATGCTCTGCTTTTTGTCATCTGTCACCACCTGTGGGAGACATGGTTGGCTGCCTACCTAACAGTCCATCAGGCAGTCTCCCCCCTCCTTGCTCACAGAATTCTAATTGTGTTCACACATGGAGGTTAGCCCCTCTCCAGCGCTAGAAGATTGTTTGACCTAAGCAATCAAAGCCACCTTGCTCACCTTCGCCAGTAACTGGTTTACAGTGGGCTGTGATACAGGCCAACACAGGAGACTTCCAAGAAAATTTGCCTTCTCCCATCCAGAAGAAGAATGAGAAGAAAGTCCTTCTCTTCCCCTTCTGTTTTTTGATACTATTATGTAAAGTCAGAAGAAAGCTCCACTCACCCCATGCAGGGCAGAGAAAATTACAAGAATTTTCTAGAACCCAACCAAGAGTTGTGATTACTTTGAACCACATACTCCCAGACATCTTAAGTGAGACAGTAAGGTAACCTATACAATGTCACTTACATCAGAAAATTCCCTTACTGATACCCCACCACATGGCCTGCAAAGTCCCTCAACTTCCCCTAAATCATCCTACTGTCTTCCACTTAGAGCTCAACCATGGCTTCCCTGGGAGGTCCTTTCTGTATCCCCAGACAGATACACAGTTCCAGACATTGTCACCTGCACATTCATTTTTCCAGCTAGACTGTGAGCTTTTGAAAGCAAGCACTTTCACCCTCAGCAGAGGCCTTGACACATGCCGGGCATTTACTAAACACAAAATAGATGAATGAGTGAACAAAACAATCAATGAAAAGATGAACATACAGACTGCATTGAGAGATCAAGGCAACCTACACTGCCCTCCCTGCTTCCCTTCAGTGTTGCTGAACAAAAGCAGCAATAGCACAAAGAACAGGTCTTAATTTTTTGTCTGCCCAGAATTCAGACTTCTCACTGGGAACCGAACCCCATCCCCAGTCCCCTGCAGTTGAGGAGAGACTGATACAGTGGCTGAACTGATGGTGCAGGTGTTGCAGAAACCCACTCCCTGTCTGCTGAGATGGCTTAGCCACAGCTTTGGCCCAGTGTGCTCATAAGATTTGTTACCCCTCTCCTTCCTTCCATCTTTTCCTCCCTCCCCCAAGGGCAGACAGGCCTGAATATGAAGTACCAGTGCGTGCTAGTTATCATTCCATCCTAAGAACCACTCGACACCAAGGGAGGAAGTGAACTAACCCTGGAACTTTATATGAGCCCCTGGATCTAGCTGTGCCAGAAACTAAAACCCATTCTTTATGTGACTCAGTCAGTTCCTACACTTCACATTGTATAAGGCTACACACTATTTTCAAGTGACCAAAACCCAGTCCAAAGAAAATAATTCTTACAGAGCTGGTAACAAGAGCCAGCTGCTAACACCCTACCGTCCGCCTGACCCACATACCGGCCCCTCTCAACCTCAGCGGCCTAGACCAGGAGCAGCCAGAGACAAAGAAGGTCCATCCAGCGGTATACACCCCCATCCAGCAGCTTCCCTCTTCCAGGCTGCTAACCCAGGCCTTCCGGATATCCCCTCCGTTCAGAAAGGGGTGGGAATCTCAGGGCAGCAGGAAATGCTACATAAATTCATAGAGGAAAACACGGAGAGAACTGTCATCTATCGGTGTGCTTATGTACCTGATGAATGTCATACAATTTGAGGTCATCTTAATGATTGTAATACCTGTTTTATTTCTGAGGAAACTGAGTCTCTGAGAAGTTAAGTGATTTACTCAAGGTCACAGAGCTAGTAACTGGAATCTACATCATTCTGGACTTTTTCCACTTTATCTCACTCTGATCACCAGGCCCTGGGAGATGGACTGCACCTCTCTACCCCAAAGCCGCAGGACACACAGAGTTGCCACCCTACAATCTAAACCGCCTGGAGTTACAGAAGCGTCGCACACGCAGTTTTTCAGAAGCTCCGGATAATCAGCCGATGTGTTTAGTCGATTGTTTAACGCCAAAAGTAACAAGCCAGGCAAAGGGGAGCAGAGGCACCCCCGTGGGCCCCGGGGAAAGCGCCACAGAGGGAAAAGCGGGAGCTCGCCTGATCGTGGCCCCGCGATCGGCCTGGACCCTCCAGCCCGGCTACGAGCTCTGCGCCGTAGTTTGGTTCCCAGCCTCTCTTCGCTTGGCACCGCCTAAATCTCTGGCCCAGGCGCCCG
>NW_022900941.1:30237300-30280309 GCF_012274545.1 Fukomys damarensis | reverse complement strand
GAGCCCCGCCTGCGCAGGAGCAGTCCGGGCTCGGCTCCGCGGGAAATGCAAGGGTCCTCCGCGGGGCTGAGGGCGGCCCGTAGACCGTGTGTCGGGTGACACCCCGGACGGTCGGTGCTTAGGAGGCAGCCAGGCGCCTGTTCCCTCCGAGCCTGGTCGGCTCAGAAAATGAATGCGGAGCCGTGAGTCGTATCCGATCGCGCACGCAGAGGGGATAAACTCCCTGCTTTGTAGGGTGTAGGAACGGGACTCAGACCCCCAAGAGGGAAAATGATGGGGCAAGGGCGCGGCTGAGTTCGTTCTGAACCGGAAGGATTCGGGCCTTTTTGGACCATTCCTCTCTGCCCGTCTGCACCTCGCCCACTCCTTAAATGACTTCTCCATCTTTGTAAAAATAATGGAACTAAAGTAGAAATAAGGTAATTTCAGGTAGTGCTGTCCTCTTTTGACTGCTGGACTGAGCCCCAGGAGGGGCAGGAAGCTTGCCTGGCCACCTTGTCTCCAGAGCCAAAGGAAGCCAGAGAGCAAGTGTTCAGTCAAAACCGGAAGAGCAGCCTAGGTGTGGCCAGTCTGAGGCCAGCCTGAAGCTGATCCCCTCAGCCCAGACTACGTCAGTGAGGCTCTTGTCTCATCGCTGGAGAGCCTAGAGTTGAGCTGCTAGTGCTTTCAGGCCACCCTTCCTCTTCGCTGCTCTGCTCTGCGGCATGGCCAGCAGGCTTGTGGCACATCTGCACTCTCAGGATACATTTGTAACTGGTCAAGCAAATCCTTTACTTTGGAAGATGTCGTAGGTAAGGGACCTCTGACTGGAACCCTGTCCTGCGAGCCTTGCACTGGTGCGAACACGGCCCAAGATCCCACAGTTGGTAGCAAAGCCAAGCCCAGAGCCCATATATCTGATTCTCCAAAAAGAGCAGAGTGGCTTGGGGCCCTGAGATGCTGCTGAGGCTGCAGCTGTAAAACTCAGTTTCTGCAGAAAACTGCAAAACGGGTTGTGTTTTGTCATCTACTGAGACCGCAGTCCCTGGTCTTTCCAAGCGTCTCAAATCAAGCCCGGCCTAAGCAGCTAGCACTTACTGAGGGCCCCAACAGTTTCAAACACACACACACACACACACACACACACACTTCACACACACACACACACACACACACACACACACACACACACACACACATCTGCACACATGTGAGGTGATGTGTAATGCTCTTTCTCATGCAATGATTTTATTTTTGCACTTTTTAAAGAAATCCATTCCAAACACACTATGAGAAACATTGTGCACTTTCAAAGTTACCAGGGAGAACACTTCTTATAACTGCTTCAGGACTCTTCCATGACGGCAGGCAGATTAACACTCCAGGCCAAAATCAGACGCTGTCTGCTAAGGTGATGCGAGGGCCAAGTGGGCTGCTCTGCCTCTCCCTGTCATGGCCCAGTGCTTTGAAGTTCTGGACCCCTCTCTCATCAGTGGGTCCTGTGTAGGTGGCAGATTTAAGATCCCGTCTTGTCTAGTTGGGCATATCACACTGGGCAAGGCCACCCTGGAAAAAGTTATGGGGGCTGCTCCACCTGGCTGTGCCCAGCCACAGCTGCAACTCCCTCCAGGGAGTAGGGGCGGTGTCCCAGGGTGGGACTGATAGGGCCTGCCCTTTGGGACCAGCAGGTGGGCCTGAGCAAGGGCGCCGCTCTTGAACTCGCCACATGAAATGGGCCCAGCCCTTTTTATGTATTGGTTTCTGTCAGTGGGGCCTGCGGTCCCTGCGATTTAGGATGCTCCTGCTCTGTGTGTGAGCTTGGTTGCAGCAGCTTCATAGTACTTAAGTGGTGCCACCCAGAAAGACCGGAGAATCACCAGGAAGGTACAAGTTCTGCCCTGATGCTTTGTCTCTTTCCTTCTCGCCCCTCCTGTTCCCTCCTTTCACTGCTTGTTTTCTATCCTCTTCCTTCCCTCCTTCTTCCTCCCTCCTCCTTCTGCTGTTGCTGCTTCTTTTCTTCTTCTCCTCTTCCTTCTGTCTCAATCTCTCTGTGCCTCTCTCCCTGTGTCTGTCTCTTTCTCCCTTGCTTGAGCAACCTCGAGTTCCTCAATGGTGCATTTTCCCACTTGGATAACGGGCAGCCGCAAAATCTCTGATCTGCCCTTGAAGTTCTTTGCATGTATCTGAAATTTGAAGGTCCGATGTTGCTGTGAGGTTAATCTTTTGAACAAGTGCACAAGGCAACTACTCAGTAAACAGTGCTCTAACCAGCATTATTTGTCGCTCAGGTTGCCAATGTGTAAGGGATACTGAAGTGCTAGAAATATAGACAAAACCACTGAGGGACTTCTTAAGACTCTAAGATGAATTAATTAATTCTTACAAATAACTGCTTGTTACTATTTCCTGCTGGTGCCTCAGAATATGATATTTTGAACTAGGAAATCTCTCTATCTCTAATTCTCTGATAGAAAAATGAAAAAGAAATTGTCCAAAGAAGAAATAATTCCTAGGCTTCAGGATATGTGTACCTCCCTAATTTTTCCTACTTATACTTAAGACTCGATGTGTACATTAATGCTGTATATCATTCTTAAACACATTTTTCAAGAGATAAAGTACATAACGTTCCTGGCACATAGTAGCTGCTCAGTAAATTATGACTAATAAGAGTGGTATAGGATAATAACCAGAAACTTTTGGACTAGAAATAGTCATGGGTTCATGTAAGTAAAAGTGATCACCACTTTATTAGGCAACCCAGAATGTGAGCTCACTAGCAATGGAATCAGAGCATTTGGGTCCAACTGCAGCCACCACTACTGAGGAAGCCTGTTAATCTCTCCATGCTTCCAGTTCATCTATAAAATGTGGTAAACCTGGTTTATCATTAAAAAGTTGGGAGACACAACTAGAATAGCAACTGACCTGTAGTGAGTGTCTACTTTGCTCCTCCAGGCACGCGTCTAAATGCTTAGACTCTCAGGGAGCTCCCCATAAGAGTACGAATCCTCAATCAAGGAGTCCATATTTTGCAGACAGATTCAGTGTTCTTTGTCCAGAGGCATTTTTCCTAATACAGCACCCACCACTTTCAGATTTGCAAAGAGATCTGAGTCTCCATAATAGTTGGGAGTCACTGCCTTCCAGATCTACCCAGAGGTTTTGGAGCAGGAAGACTTGTTGGAGACCAGGCAGTGCAGGCCAGTTTCCAAACATCTGGGGAGAGGATTGCCCACGGGCTGCTGAGGAAACCCCAGTGCAGAAGAGCCGAGTTTCCTCCAGGGCTTCCTACCTATGGGAAAGCCGGGGAAACTGAACCCACCCAACCTGAGCAGTCAGGATAGCTCAAAGCGGCTTCCATTTCACCTCTGACTGGGAGCCTCCATCCTTCTAAGTCGAGCTGGAATACAGGAAGGGCAATGTCATTCCATCCCACAACCTTGGTTTACACAGGACCACCCATAAAACAAAAATCAGTCTTTGCTAAAGAGGAAAATAAAAAGTATGGCCACATCTGGTTTAGTCCTTTAAGTTTCAAAACAGTCTAGACCTTTCTTGATTAGGATTGTTGATAACTTCACTCCAGGCAGGGAGTGGGAAAACACACACACACACACACACACACACACACACACACACACACTCCTCATTGCATTAACATCACTGTTTGAACAGCTGAGTCTATTTAGCTAACGTGTTCAAGCAACATTCTACGAAAATGTGGGTCCCACTTCCTAAAGCCTCAGGCTATTGAGACACTGACAAGGAACTTCACAGGGGCTTTCTGTCTGTGCCATTGAGTTGTGTGAGCCCCACAATGTGAATGTCTCCTTTCCAAGCAGAATCTGTGTCTGCCCAGAGACCAGTTATCAAATGATGTTTTAGGGACCCCCAGAAACATCAGCTTAAGAACGTTCAGACAAAAATCCAGGATCAACACTTACTGACTTCTGAAACTCTCCATGTGTACCAAGGGCTGGCAAGGATGTGTGTGTTTCTGTAGGTTTTTGATGTCACCAATCACAGGGTCCTGATGTAGAAAAAGTTGAAATAACCTTCCCAGAGTATGCTGAGCATACATCTCACGTTCTAAGCCAGCAGGCAGAATCTCCCAGGTGGCATAGTGCAGTGGCTCCGTTTCCCTGAGAAAAACACTATAAAAAGATGCAGGTGGCCCCTTCAGGTCTGGACTTGAACCTAAGGCTGGGCAGCAAATCAACGTCTCCCTATTTATCCCCCAGAATTATTCTCTATACTCACGGGGTCGAGGGGCTAGTGTGATATTGCTTGGTTGTTTAAAATCCAACAGCTGAGAACATCCTTGTTCTCAGGATTTGCAGCAAGCCCTAACATTTGGGCTACCAATTTATGGTCTGCTCGCAAAGTGCTGGCTACAATAATGTCCAAATGCCTTTTGGTGGATTTTGTTTTTGTTTTTTGCAATACTAGGATCAAACTCAGGACTTCACACATACTAGATAAGCACTCAATCACTAGGCTACATCCCCACACCCTGATGCTTTATTTCTAAATCTGGGCAAGGAATTTTTTTTTTTTTTTTTTTTTTGGTACAGGGGATCGAAATCAGGTCCTTGTGCTTGCAAGGTGAGCAAGGAATTCTTGATCATCCCAATTTACTTCTGATTTTCAAAAGCAATGCAAACATATTTACCATCCTTTTAATTTGGTAGGTGTTGTTTCTCCATAAAAGTCTGGAGAAAATTTTTCACGTAAAATCAGAGTTCTAGCTATTACTACTCACGCTCCAGGCAGAACCCTTCCTCAGGACCTTGGGACCTAAGTCCCCTTCCATGTACAGTGTTCTCTGGACTTTACATAGCTGGCTTCCTTATTCACAGAACCTTCCCTAGTACCCACTTGAAAGCACCCTGGTTATTTTCCTTGCAGCATTCAAATGTACTAAATAAACTTGTTTATAATTTGCCTTTAAGGAAAAGAATGAATTATTATTATTCATTATTCACCATCTTCCTTGCTTTGATGAGTGCAAGGTAGGTGCTCAAATACTTGTTGAAAGAATGAATGAGTGCTAACCTTTTTGCAGAGGGCTTTGAGGTCATCACTTGCAGGTTTCCAGTGCTGCTGTATTAGGAAGCTTAGATCGAAGAATAAACTCTGATCTTGGAGGGGAGAAGGATGTGAGCTTAGTCTCTGTGCTCCTCGGCAGCCACACCACCGTAGGACAGTTCTGCCCCCTGGTTACAAACAGTTCTGTCCCCATGGTGGACTCTAAAGCCAGTTCCACCACTTACTAGCTCTGTGATGCTGCACAGCTCACCAAACCTTGCCATGCCTCTGTTTCTTCATCTGTGTATGAGGAGAATAACAGTGCCTCTCATCTATTCCCTGTACAAGATTCCAGGATGCACAGAAAGCACCGGTTATTACTGTGACCCAGGCAGGGTGCTAAATGATTTATGTTACCCAGTGGTTAGGTTGTTTGAGGCACTTGGGTCATGAAGGGAAGAGTGGAAGATTCTGGAACTCCCCTCTCAAAACTGCCAAGGTCCATCCTTGGTCACAGGGTTGCTGGCACATAATACACACCCAACAGATGACTGTGCCAAAATATTTGATTAACAGTACTTCATGTGATCATGATGCAAAGGCTTCCAGTGCCATTGACCTGCTGCATGACTTACAGCTTCAAAATTTGCATGCCAAGGGCTAATGTAGGACTGAAGTCTGAATCGGGGACAGGGTGTTCTAGGTTTGGACTCTGCTGACAGCATGCATGGCCCTGGCGTGAGGGGCACCATTTATCCTCACTGGGAATCACCAGATGATTCTCGACATCCCTCTTCTATTATTTTTCTTCTATTGACAACCAGATGATTCCCAATGATTCCTCTTCTACTCCATGTACTATTGATGTGCTCTTTATTTCTCTAAGAACTCAATCTATTTGCTCAGTATCGTAGAGTGAAAGCCATTTTGAAAGGCCTGTATATTTACAATTTAGAAGGTAAATTGGGAGTGGCATATGATGGCAGCTCCCAGACACACTTTGGGATGGACGTGAAGAGATCTGTAACACAAGGAACCTGAGCGTTAGGGTTAAAATGGACAAGGTGACCTCAGACAGACTACTTCACTTCCTTGGATTTGTGGTATCGTATGGGTTTATGATTTGAAGGGCAACAGTTCATATCAAGCAGAGGTCATGATTTCAGTCATCTTGTGTCTAAGAACAGCAGCTCTGAAGCAGAGGACAGAGCCCACCTGTGTAGTGTCAAGCCTGTGCCTGAGGTCTGCAGTGCTAGGAGGGGAGCTTTCAGATATGTGGGCTTGTTACAGAAAACAATCTTATTTCCAGATGCCAGCAAAGCTGAGTGTGCTTTTGTGTACAGCATGGCTAAATGACTCTTGAGTATCTCTAATCTCCCTTTGGGGAACTTACTAAACTCCTACCAAGATCCTGCTGGGATTTTATCTCAGCATTAACTGTGATTACTGGGCTTCTGCCTTCATGTATGGGAAACTGTATGGACTTGGCTGATGATCGAGCGTCAGGTCTCTGAGCCTGATGAGCCCTCTGGTGTGAAAAGCCACGAATCACAGTATGGAAACTGGCTTGAAACCCTACTTGCCGCAGTTTACAAGACACAGCATGTCCTCTACCCATGAGCCAGTCTAAGAGTGGCTTCTCCTTAATGAGGAAAGAGTGTGGGAAAGTGGATGCAAGTGGACGTGCCCCAGTTTATACGCTGAAACCCTGAGCTCAATGTGACACTATTAGGAAATGGTGCCTTCAGGAAGGTGATTAGGTCATGAGGTAGAGCACTCAGGAATAGGATTAGTAGGATTATTTTTTTAAATCCCGGATAAAGAAAAAGAAGTCAGCCTCAGAAAAGGGCTCTCACCAGAGCCCCACTGCACTGGCATCCAGATCTTAAACTTTAGGCTCCAGAACTATGAGAAATAACTGTTGTTTATAAGCTATCCAGTCTAGAGTACTTGTTATAGCAGCTGAGAAACAGTGAGAAAAGGAAGAACCTTACAGGGCTACAAAGAAATTTCACTTGACCAGGAAGAATCAGATGATTCCCAGGGCCTCCTTCTATTTGTCTCTTCTACAGTAGATATTGGTAGTGATAGGAACAAGGCAATAGATGGGGCTCAAGATGGAAATACTGTATGTTCTTTTAGGAAGTGTTTGATAATACTTCCTAATATCTATGCCGCTCTATTATAAAATACTTTCCAAAGATTGCTTATTTGATTCTCTACACTCGTACACTGTGAATAGAGGGCAGTGGGCTAAATCTAATGCCAATGTGCCAATTTAACTTCTCTGCAGTTAAACAACTGAACCACTAAGTCAGGTAGTCAACGGAAGCTGACAGTCAGCTGCAGGTTCCAAGTCCATAGTTCTTTCCATTGTGGAAAGACTCCGGAGTATCATTCCAGGGGGCTGGCTCTCCAGGGATGTTTCACACACATCCTGGAAGAGGGCACTGCAGGGCTGAGAGGATGCTGGAGCCGGACAGTGGGGGATGCAGGCAGCTACCTTGGCGCTGGCTGAAGGAGTTAGAACCCTGGCACCTAGAAAACATCTGCCACCAACACTCCCATCTCAACCTTCAGTAGCCTATCAGAAATGTTCTGACAGGAGAGGTGCAGGTTAAAGGGAGCTTGCACTACAGTGGGGGAGCTCAGGGAAGGAACCCACTTCTTTCTCCACCCCCCTTAGTTATACTTGCACATGCATGTGTGGTATGATTGGCATGTTTACTTTTTTCTAAAACTTAAAGCTCTAAATGAGAACGGGTTAACCATTATGGCAGGGCAGGAGGTGGGGGTAGGGACCAGCTGTTATCAACAAGGAGCCATGAACAGCCTCCTCAAGGCCTCACACATCCCTGGGGATGAGGGAACAGGTCATCCTGTGAGCCCCTTGAGATGGGGCAAGAGAGTACTAAGAGCTTTTCACTTTAAAAGTGCAGGAATATTGGTTATACATTTTAAAATGCAGAGACAATGACCTAAAAAATCAACATAGATAACACTCTAAATTCTTATCATACAGTTGGCAAACTGTGACAGGACTAACTGCTGCACTTCCTTTAAGAGTGTTGTGTATGAACAAGATTCTGATAAGGGCAGGGTGCTGCTCCTTTAGAAGCCTCGTAGTTCAGTACTACCACACACCCTCATCATTTTTTCCTAGAAAAATCTGACTGCTTAAAACAAGTCAAATAGAAATACCTTAGATGCCCATGAAAATATAAAAAATCCTGTACAAAAAGAGTTGTCAAAGGACTTGCTCTGGATATATACATATGTATCCAAGCGGCAGTATTACTTGCTTTTGAAGACACAAGCCTTAGAACCAGACTGGGTGTTCTCGGTTCCTCCTTACGCCAGCTGTGAGACCTCAAGCAAGCTACTTAACCTCTCTGTGCCCTTTCCTCACCTGTGGAAGGAAGATAATGGCGCCTACCTCATGGGGTTATTAGAAGGATTAGGTGGATTAATACATGTAAAGCACTTAAAACAGTGTCTGGCACACAGCCAAAATAGGCTCTCAAATTAATTGCTTACTGCAGCTCTCTGAGTATTTCAAGGTTCTGATGCTGTTACCTGGCGTCTGAGACAAGTTTGTCAATTTCTCTAATTTCACTTACATAGTCTGAAGGGATAACATTTTGCTGTGAGTAAATCTGATTGCAGAGCTGTGCTGTGACGATCATGTGCAGTCTGATCACAGGGAAGACTGAGGGTTTTTCACAAGCGCTGAAGGGGAGAGGGGTCCCTTAGGAGTCTCAAACAGAAGCTCCTTTTGCATAGGAGGGCAGGCAGGTGGAGAATTCCAGCCTTTGCCATATAGAGCACTGAAAATAGGAAAACCTCAAACTGGGGTTATCTGAAAGCTTTAAGAGTTCTTTTGAGACCAACTACCGCACAGAAATTGGTGTGTTTTTTTTTGTTTTTTGCAGATTGGATGAAGAACCACCAAGTGCCAAAGGGAAAGTAAAAATCCCATGGCTCAGGATGCCTTTAGTCAAAGGAACCCACAGTTTCATCTGACGTGCCACAGGATGCCTCTTCACTCCTCCTGTTCAATGTATTATGAACCTAAGACAAATTACAAGACATAGCCTGTCATAAACGCCACAATTAAATCTGCCACACAGACGTCCCAGTAATTTCCTGTGCTGATTACTGCTTCCTTTCCACTTTGTCCTATCAGTGCTTCAGCTCTGTTCTTCCAAGGCAAAGCCCCAGCACAGGAAACCTGCAGAAAGACTTGTAGGAACTCTCAGCGCAGCCCCATCACACTGCAGACCTGTGCTAGACCTGCAGGGGCCCATTTCCCACTGACTCCAAAAAGTGCTTTGGAATCTGCTCCTTCCAGACAACTGCTCTTCCATTTTAAACAGGCTTCCACCTAACTATTCATTCACCATGCCTGGAGCTTACTGCACAAGTCACCTTTAACAAGCTCACATACCTGGAAACCACCTCCCCCAATTTCCTTGGAGAATAATTTCAAGAAAGATAGAACAGCATAAAACCACACCATTGCAGTAACCCCAATTTACACTTATTAACAATTTATTAGGCATTATCCTTTCCATTTGTAATCGATTAAGGCAAAGAAGCTTACTGTCTGGTTCTCACACAATCAGCCAAACAAAGCAAGAATGAGGATGCTTTACCTACATAACACCATGCACAATCACATGATTCTAGTGACCCAAGGTAGGGAAGTCCCCTAGTTAAAAAAAAATTTAATTAAAAAAAAAAGCCTGTGTTCTGCCATTGGCTGTTACCCAAAGGTTTCACACTCTAGTGTCTTCCCATGAGATCTCTGGCCTGTACCGTAATTCTAAGAATCAGTGGGTTAAACAGGAATACACACACAAGCCCCAGCCACTCTCAAAAGATGCCAGTAATCTTTCAACTACATAGGGCTTCAAATCATTAGATGAGGGATGGCAATCCTTTGCAATCCGCCATCAAAATAAGTGCCTTTGCCAGACAGAAATATATTCAGAAATTCAGCTAATACAGCAGTCTACTGACCTTTAATTCAATCATACTTTTAAAAAGTTAATGACACTTTCTAAAATCTGGAGCTATCTTTTCAGAGTTAAAGAAATGTCAAATTCTTTTGGTTCTCTGTGGGAAAAAGTTTAAAGAATATATTCAAGCAAAGTAAAAGAAAGAAAAGGGTAGAGTTGACTTTGCTCATGCTGTGCTCTGTAGCAGCTGCTCATTTGAAATGAACACCTGAGGCCAGAAAACAGCTCATCCCAACCCAAGCATCCCAGCATCTTAAATGAGAGAACATTAGGATGACTCAAATAAGGAAAAACAGACCAGCCAAAGTTTAACTGAGTTTTATTGTCCACTTTTTGTATTTTTCAAATTATACAACATGCAGTCTGCCAGAGTATCCATACATCTTCATTTTAGAACCTAGGAGATAACCAAAATTTTCCACAGGCCAGGGGAGGGTTATTTCCAGGTCTTTTATGACACATACTATGGTATCACATTGTTACTTGATACAAACTGCCAGTCTCCCCCGAAAACCACCAGAACAAGTTTGTCCACAATTTTTTAAAAAATGAAAGCTACTGTACAGATACATAAAACCCAGAGAACACAAATCTGCAGTACACAGGACACGCTTTACAAACTAGACATATATAATTCTACAGAATGCCCTATTCCCCTTATATCTGCACACAATGAAAAGTATTTAAAATTGATACACAATTTTTTAGTAAGTAAGCAGACTTCACAGATCGCTGCTTTCTCCAGCAGTTACCTGGCCCTTATTTAACATTTTTTTTTTAAAAAAGAGTCTAAATTGTCAATGTTAAAATAAACAGTATTAGAAATATGGTTCCTTTAGTTTGCTCACTATAATTAGGATAATACAATGAAGTGAAATCTCTCTACCCTCTGCAAATGAAAAACATTCCTAATATATATTCTCCCTAGTGTCCAAATGACTCCTGACTTATTCAAATGTACGCTTCAAAAGGGGGCACTGTTGAAAGCTTTCATTTGCTTTTGGTTATTTCTACAGGAAAGTGGAACTGAATCTACTGAGTCCTGGTGAAAAATTAGTTCTGTATGTGAACTTGAGGACTTCAGAAAACCACTAGACACTACATTCTAGACAATCATTTTTATTTCCTCATTTATTCTAATATTTTCATAAATTCTCATCTTCTTAATCATATCATTGTTTCCTTTAAAAGTCAAAACCACCCTTATTGTTCTGTCTACCACCTGCCATTCAACAAAAGCAAAGTGTACAGCATTTAACAGATGATATGTGTATATAGAATTCTCTAGTAATTGACCAAAATGTATTTGGCACTACTGTAATATATTTTTGGTCCCAACCAAAAATCTTGACATCTTAAACAGCATTCCTCTAATTTAGCAATTTACCATCCTGCAGGTAGATGTTATTTTTGTTAACCATCGTGCTATTCCGATAGCATCAAAGAATAAACTATTAAGAAGTGATATGAACTATAAAATTATTCAAAGGAGAAAAACACACAAACTAGCAAAAAGGAACATATAACAAAAATTTAATCAGACATGGGCTCAGAAATGTAAATTTTACATTGGTACACGGGGCAATAAGTGTTTAAAAAATGGAAATTGCATAAATTCAGCATTTTTAAAAAAGAATATGTGGTCCTGATATAAGAAGCAGCTTATGGGCCGGGGATTTAGCTCAGCGGTTCGGTGGCCTGCCTTGCAAGCACAAGGACCCGAGTTCAATCCCCGGTACCAAAAAAAAAAAAAAAAAAAAAAAGAAGCAGCTTATTACACAAAGTAGTATTTAGGGATCCATTTGAATGAATTATAATCTATTCTAATGATCTGCCTACCTTTTAGTCACAGTGTAAGAAAATTAGATTAGAGGTCCTGTAAAGACTGAAGCTAGGTGAACTGACTGGCTGATCAGCAACTAGCAGAATTATCTTTAGAAGACATCAAAGCCAACTTTCTCTGTGAATAAAAGTAGACCGAATTTTGTAAGGCCCTTGTAGAGATCAAGTAATATGGAACTACAAGTGAATGTTTCTTTTTAAAACATGAAAGGGCCAGCCAATTCTTCAGAAGTAGAAAAGGGGTACCCACGGAGAAATGACTTTGGAATGAAGCTAAAATAATCCATTTTATAATGGCTGTTAACAAAAGTCCCTCCTCTTAAAAAAAACTACCAATCTTTGTTCAATTCACAAACACACACAAAGTAATTCGATTGCCTAATAGACAATAGTAAGTGGTATGTACTGACAATCACTTAATCAGCAACTCTCTCAAAGACTGTTTTAGATTCCAAAGTCAGAGGCAAACATATCACCAACAAAGTTATAATCTGTGGCATGTTATTACCCGATAAAGCTTGCAAAACCTGCCCTGCAAGGACCCTTCTATCAGACTGCAAATAAGTGCTCAAGCAGTTAGTGCCCAAGCAGTGATTGGGCAGACAATGGTAACACAATCAGGATGAAAAAAAAATTAATGAATGTAAATTTGTCATCTATATGAATTAAATACTTGAATAAAATTCATCCTTTTCATACTCCCCCAAAACAAAACACACATAGACAAAGTGCAACATTTAACAAATAAGTTAAATCCAAGCAGCATTACTGTAAGGGAAAATTTATACATGAAGAATTTGAAAGTCAATGCACAGCACTTTGCACTTTACACTCACACACACACACACACACACACACACACACACACACACACACACGAACTATCTTTGGCCCACATGGCCATGAGAAAACCCAGTCTCCCCTGGCATACACTTCATTCCAACGGTGACAGCTGCAGGTGGCAGTGCCAGCTCAAACATCTTGGGCATGTATGATAACAGGATGGGTGCTTTCACCAGGACTGGTTGGGTTGCTGTCACTGACTTACCTCAAAGTGTGTCAAAACAAGTAGCAGCACACAAGATCAACTTACTTGGATCCTTGTCAGTTTCCCTGAAAACCTTAGTACTTGGAAATCAATCCTTTTAATATGCCCAACTGGGAATAAGGGAATCAGCTTTAGATTCATATATTAGAATAATAATAGCTAAATGTAAAAAAATCCATTTATACTGATATCTTCTAATTATGTCTAGAAGAATATAAAGCCTATTTGGTGACAAAGAGAATTCAAATAAACAGTCTGCAATGATGGGTTAAAATGGCAACCTATTCATAGACAGGCACAAATTTTGTCTTGTACTTTCCCCCATGGGCTTTCTTTTTCGGCTGCTGGAAGGATGCTAGATTTCTTTAGCAGTACCTCTTGAAGCTTAAGATGGTTCCGCAGACAAACAGGCCATCCCCAGTGCAGGCTCTGGAAGGATCAAGGAGGAAGAAGCAGGGAGGGGCAGCCCCATCTGCACTCATCCAACTTCGCAGCATTTTCAGCACTCCTGAAGGAATGATGTTCAAACCGACCAAGCCGGCAGAGACTAGTTGCTGCAGGTTCAATAGCAAGCAGCTTGGAGGTGAATTTTATGACTTTTTGCATTTACACAGATGTATTTGAATGAATAAATTCTACATTGCTACTGTCAGCTTGTTTTTCTGCCTTGAAGAAATCTGCTTTGCATTTTAACAGATGCCATACTAAAAGGTGTATTTTACAGATCCAAAGATGTGACCGGGATATTCAAAATCCTCCTCCGGGGTAATTTGTTTTTGGAAAAGTGTTCAGAATGAAAATTTTGATCCCTATAGCAGCACTTTTTTGTTCCCTAAAAATATAAAGTAATGTGTTTATTATACAGGAAACCAGACAGTTGAGGCAGAGTGTGGTCACCTGCCTCACGGCACTTGGTTGTTCCCTCCAGGGAATGGCATGTCGGGGCGCTCCAATGGGACAGGTACTGCCAAACAGGAGGCCCCAGGGACAGTCTGGAGGCCCTCCAGCTCCCTGGAGGCCGAGTCAGTGGAGATGGATCTGAGTAGTGAGTAGATGTTCTGTAAACCTCTCCTTTCAATTTCTCAGAAAGAGAAAAGTCCAAGCACAAATCTGTACATACAGAAATTCTACACAGCTCAAAATACCGGAAACTGGTGTACTGCAGATGGCTGGGGTTAGCACATGGAAAAGAAAATGGAAATTGTGTAGGAGGGGAGCAAATAAAGGAACTGGTGGTTAATGTAGTCCTTGACATGCTCCGTGGAGTCATCTGTTGAAAGAGAACCAAAGAGAACACAGGAGTTAGAGAACCTAGTAGAAATTTACTCCTCAGAAATATTTTTTAAAAATTCTACAGTTTTAGATCAGAGCTGTCTAAAACAAATAGAACATAAGTCATATATTTAATTTCCCACTGTCCACAATCAAAAGTGAAAGGAAACAGGTAAAGTTAATTTTTATAATATAGTTTATGGAGCCAAATAGATTCAAATATTGTCACTTCAACATGTAATCAATATCACACCCTCTCCTGGAAGTGTTTACAATCTGGTTGTATTTTTCACTTTCAGCTCGTCTCAGGAGGGACTTAGCCACATTTCCAGGCCTCACTGGACATGTGTAGCTAGTGGCTAACGTACTGAACAGCACAGCCTCCTGTGTCCTGCTCTTACGTGTTTTGTCCTGACATAGTCTCAGCACTTTCTTCTGAAAGTCAGTCCGTGCTGAACCTATCTGGAGTAATACAACGCACGTTCTCAACTCTAAAGGAGGAGCAGAATCCAGTGCTACTTGCCAGCATGTGGCCTCACCAGGTAGGTCAGGCTTAGCTCCTAAACAGGCTCCTTACCAAGAGCTTCCCACTTCTGAAACACACACTTCACCCATGAAGTAATGAGGTGTCCAGTAAGGCACCCCTTTGACTTCACTTCCCACCAGAGGTTCTGTTCATGGACAGGTTTCTAGGATGACAGCTTGGACCAGTCGTGACTCAGAGACTATCTTTGAGCAACCTTTTTCAGCCTTTGGACTGACTCCCATAAGTTCAGTTTTCAGGTGACACCGAAAAATTCAATTTCCTTTCACCAGCTGGAAGGCCTGGGTCTGTCTGTATGTGTCTGTATGTGCATTTCGTACCGAGCTTGGAGGATAGTGACAGGAAACATGCAGAGCAGCTAGAGCCTCATGCTTGAGAAACTAATGGAAATTTCTAGTCCAAGAAATTCCTGATGCCAAGAAAAAGCCAACTTTTAACTTAAAAGCACTCCTTAACCTAATACTTCATACTTCCTGTTTCACCTCTAGAAGGCTTCTGTACAAATTTGATGCTCAACTGTAGTAAATGTCTCAGATTCCTGCTATAATACTCTCCTTGTTTTTTTCTCTTCACTCTTGATTTATAATACTGTAAGCATCTTCACATATTTTGTATAAACAAACACGATGTAAAATACTTAAAAGTAGAAAAATTCACCCCTGGAAAGGGGTTTTAAAAATAGACAAGAGCCAGGCATGGTGGCGCACACCTGTAATCCCAGCACTCTCAGGAGGCTGAGGCAGGAGGATCACTGTGAGTTCGAGACCAGCCTGGGCTACGTAGTGCGTTCCAGGTCAGTCATACTATATAGTGAGACCCTGTCTCAAAAAAACGATAATAAATAAGTGAATAAATAAATAAAAATAGACAAGAACAAAGTAGGTGAAAAAAAGAGAATTTGAGTAGGAAAATGACAGAGAGAACTCTTGAGCTGGGGATTTAGCTCAGTGTTGCCGCCACCTACCTCACAAGCACAGGGTCTGAAGTTTAATCCACGGTACCCCCCAAAAAAAACCCAAAAAATAAACAAACAAAAAAAGAATACCAACTGTTCCCTGACACAAAAAATTATAAATATTCATGGAAATCATTTGGGAACCACCTTTCTCACTCCAACAGTATCATCTCCCACAATTACAGAGCTCTCCAATTAAAAAGACTTTAAACAACATGACACAGTGATGGTCCTGTCATTTTTAGAAGCCAGACAGAGAGAGATTAGTCTTTGGGAAAAGCATATTTAACACTTAGCCATTCTGGGGAGATTCTGTGCTTCTTCTTAGGTCCAGAAATGGTAGTTACAGCTGTCATTTAAAATCCATTTCAAATGGAAAACCAATGGAAATGCATTTTGAATACCAGCACTGAATCCCCTTTTCACTTTGTACAGGTTCATTTTCTGGGCCCAGTATTAGCTTGATGTAGTGACTGCAGCCAACCTGTGTTGACACAGCAAGCATTAGACACACAAACTCCCCGGTGTGGCCTCAATAACTCCAGCAGACCATGAAGTGACACGATTTCCACCAGAAGACCTTCCATTCAAATGCCACCCCCACCCCCATGTGCAAGACCCAGCATGCTTGGGTTAACAGTTTGAGAGAAATCGGGGGGCACAATCTGCTTAACTTAGTCAAGGAGAGTGAGAAAGGAGACCCGGAATTGTGATATTTGCTAAACAAATGGAAAAGGATAGCAACTGCATGGAGTCCTTTGTTTACTATGCAGTTATTCTGCTCCATCCTGAGTTTAGGATCTTTATGGCTCTGTCTGGGGTCTTTCCTGCAGGCCTAAGAAAAACGGGATTCCACACATCCTCGTCACTATCTGGATGCCCATCTCCTCAGAAAAATTCAGGAGGGAAAATGGATATACATTTTAAAGGCAAATAGATTCACCCCAAGAGAAGCTATTTCTGCTGTCCCATTGAAGAAAGGCTAAGAATTCTTGAGATCACTTTACACCCAGGTCAGCTGACCCTCCCTTAGCGAGTTCAGAGAAGTCACTCACTTGCCTAGTGGCAGAGGACTGGACCCACTAGCTGACTAGCTCCAAGTCTCTGCCGAGCTGGGGATGGTAATTCAGACTGGCAATGTGTGACCAGTTTTAGAAGGAAGTAAAATCGACTTTTCTTTAAAAGGGTTGGGGAAGGCTGAAGAAAGAAGCTGATTACACATAAGGGTTTTGCAACAAGTATTTAGAGATTCCAACCCTTCAACTTTGCGTTTTGCAATTGCTTGCAGAGGATTTAAGCTTAATCCAAACAGTACATAGTTTTATCTTTTCTTTTGCCTTTCTACAGTTCAATCCCCACATTATAAGAATTACCATTTTTACTTTACTGATCACCACTGCAGAGAAGTGGATTTATCTCCTTGAAGCTTTGGTGTAGCCTGCTGGGCAGGAACTGTTTGAGTTTCCCAGAATTTGACTCTGAGAAACATGAAATTGATAATTATTAAAGCATAGCTGCCTACTGCACTGTAGAAAAGTTAGGAATTTTTTCTTGTAGGTATTCGTGAGTCCTCCTTTAGAACTCAGGATTCTAGTTTCAAAATCCTAGGCTTCAGTAGTTCCCGTCCAGTTATCTCTGTCCTCTCTTCCTGCAGTTCCACTTCATCTTTTTTTTTCTTTTCTTTTCTTTTCGGAGGCTGCTGAGGGTCAAACCCAGGGCCCCAGTCATATTGGGCAAGTGTTCTACCACTGAGCTACAATCCCGGCCTCCACCTCGTCTATTCTTGTCAGGCTGGTCTCCACACTCATCGCAACATTAGCTAACATGCCGGGATTGGTGAGGATGAGTGAGGGAATATTTTTGCCAGGGACTCTTCCCAGATTCTGGTTTTCTCTTCTTTCACATCACCCTATTTCATTCCCAGAGAAGCCTATGATGTCAGTACTGTGACCCTAGCTTCTCCACCCCACAGTCTTAGCTGTTTAGTGCCCAAGAATCTTGTCTGGAGTGGGTGGCCAGGTTCTCTTCACATACGTCTCTAAAATGACACACAACAAACAGGCAATGCAGAGGTACCCAGGGGAATCCAACTGTCACCCATTAAGCCAGACAGCAATGAGGTTTACAAAAAATGTAAAACAATGCCATTTTCCTAGGGTTTTAAAAATAGTCACTTGTCATAAAAAATGGCATTTATGGTAACGTGTGTGATGGGCTTCTTGCATTTTTAAATGAACCTGGCAATATTTTAATTTTTGATACACAAGAATAGGTATAACTCGTATTAAAGCCCTTTGATGATCCTTTCAAAGAGAATAAAGAGTCCTACTGCCAAAAAAACTTAGCTGCTACACAGAAGACCAGAGTCCTTGATCTGGGATCTATTACTAACGAACTACGGGATCCCAAGGGCTCATCTCTCCTCTTGAAAATACAGAATGAGGAGACCAAATGAGCGGATGCAGACAAAACAGACTAGCACTGAGTGTCTGCCCCGGGCTGGGCAGAGTCTACGCTTCCTATATGCGCTAACACATTCGGTCCTCAAAGCCACCCTGCAGGTAGGTGCCGGCCATATTTTAGAGGAGGACACTGAGGCAGAGAGATGAAGTAAATCACCCGGTTTGTGACAGTGTTCAAAACCAGAGGCCAGCAACAGATCCCGAGCCCATAATCACCCAGCTCCCGAGACTACAGCCACAAATCCTCTCTAAATGCACACATTTGTGAGTCAATCATTATTCCTAGGATTTTCTAACAGAGGCAGCAAGATGAATGGCTCGGTGGCTTAGATATGGATCACGTGTGGCCGCAGGGCCCACCTGTCAGAAAAGGTCCTTGGGCTTCACCATTTCAGAGGCTGCATCTGACAGCTATCCCCTGCCCATCTTCCATGTGTGGTGTGGCTGGAAGTCAACTTGTGCATTTTGGGTAGATACCATATTTAATCGTGATGCAGAGGTCCAAACCAGGAAAAAGGCTGTGAATGCCAACAATGGTACAGGAGAAGATGGAGTCAGATATTTAACAGAGAAAACCAGATGGGAACATGGGGAGTGGGTCAGAGAAGCAAACGGACGAGAGAATGAATGGCTTCACGCCAGCTGGGGAAGCTCCGCTTGGACCCAAAGACAGATGAAAGACCCGAACAGAAGGGCTGGCTGTGGTAGTGGTCAAGTGCTTAGAAAAGAAACACTATTCTGCCTAGGGTGAAATGAAGGAATCGTGTGGGGCAGGGCTCAGGGTTGAAAGAAGGGTGGAAGTTCAAAGAAAGGGGAGCGCAGTGACCTAACTAAACCAAAATTATAAGGCCTCGGCCAAGGGCTGTGAATGTGATGAAATGCCCAACAGAACTCAGAGTCGAGGAAATCTGAGAGTTAAGTGCTGGGTTAGAAAATATTGGATTTCCCCTCTCTGCTATACAACTGGAATTTACCCCTTCGGGTGTAGTTTAATATGACAGGACTTCTAGGAAAAGAAAATAATATGTGCACTCCAAATAACTGGGCCCAGTAGGGCGGGCTGAAGACTCAATATAGCAGGCACAAGGTGACACAGGGTCTAGGATCTCAGGCCCTCAGCCTCAGGTGACCACTATGGCAGCAAAAGGAACAATGGACAAAACTGGGGGCGCTTCGTTATGTGTCTGTTTCATCTTACGAGTGAAGAAATTGAAGATGTCATTTATAATAAGTAACAAATATATCCACATCGAAGATCCCGAAGCAGGACCTAAAGAAGACAGAGCCATGCTTCAGACAGAGTCACTGCTCTGTGAGTGTCACACGGGTCAGAGACAAAAGTGTCCAGCTGAACAGCAGGGTCAGCCTCTGTGGCTGTCAACCTGGGACCCTGCACAGTGGCTGCCCACGTGGCTTTCTCTATGCTTCAAACTCTGAAATCACAGTGGAAAACACTGATTTGCTTCTTCAGAAGTACTACTGGGCCCTAAATGAGGCCCTCTGGCTGTGTCACTGTGATTTTTGAGGTTATCTTATCAAAGTTTATCAAGACTTTATTAAATGTCATGATTTCTTCTTCTTTTGAGATACGGTTTTTGATAAAAGTATGCCTCAAAACATCAAAGCCTCAATCTGCATCAACGCAGTGAGAGACAGCCGGGGAAATCTGCTTACTCCACAACGTGCCCAGTTGTGAGTTTTTATTGCCATGGAGATCCCGAGCGCTAACGCGCGCACGCTCGGTCATCCAGCTGACCTAGTGACCAGCATCCCCACGCACCGACATCTGCTTTTGCTACGACCAAGGTGGCGTGACTCGTCAGGACTTAATCATCCTCAAGCTAAAGGGACGGAACTGGATTCAGCAGGAAAATGTGAGCTATCCATGTGGAGACGGCGTCATGAAGGCGTGCTGTGATTCTAAGGCAGTTTCCACAGAGAAAGACTCAGTCACGCCAGGACACAAGCAGAATGTACCAGCCACACTCGGAAGTGGCACAGCCGACAGTCACTGCCCTTAGCTCAGTATTTTCAGTGAAAGACCATCTTTCCTAAAATTGTGTTAAGTGCTTTGGATCTTTGCTTTGCGGTTTGAATTTCACATAATATAATTTAACCTAATCTCTAATATGTTTGACCTAGTAGTTATACAGAGGGAATGTGTATGATTTAAAATGTGCAAATATTTAAATATTGAAAATATCATATAAAATAATCTAAATCAACTCTGGGGACCTGTGGGAATTTTATTCCTTAAAAATACTCTTTTTTGCTACAAGTTTGAGACATAATGGCTTAACTACAGGAAAAGCAGAAAGAGAAAGAGAGAGAGGAAAGGAGAGAAGATGGAGAGAGAAGGAAGAAGGGGAGGGTGAGCGGAGGGAGGAAGACGGCCTTCTAAGAGCTGTGGTCTCAGCGATGCTCCCTGGCGCCATCTGGTGGACCCATGTGAGCAAGTCCCCCTGCCTAAGCATGGCCAGGAAAGAAAGCCTATCTCCAGGGCTCTCAGAATTAGAGCTGGACAAATATTTAAGTGGATGTCTACATTAAGTGTGGGGCCTCAAACAAGCATGTGTCACTGCCCGACAGGCCCATGCCTCACCTTCTCTGCTTGAAACTGCAGCCCTGCCTCCCTTCCCTCCCTCAGGATAACCTAGCTTCTTACTTGCAGGAGAAAAGCAGCGGAGATGCTGAGATGCATCTCAGCTCCCTGCAAACCCCGCCTGCCCCTTCCCTGCACGTTCCTCACTGTCGGAGCCTCTTGGCCGGATCAAGCCATTCGCCTATCAATAAGCTGTCATGCATCTGATGAAAGAAAGGCACTCACGTTCATCCCACTCCTCCATGTCTCTGCCCTTCCTCAAATAAGACCCACAGACGTGTGCATACAGTCACTGGCTCTACTTCCTCAGCCCCACTCCCTGGTCCCTGCTACCTGGGCTTGCTGCACCCCCTCCACGCCCTAGGTCCCCACCATCTGGCCTTCACCAACCAACCAGTCCTCGTCACCATCTAACTCAATCTCTGAGCTGCCACTCTGCCCTCTAAGACCAGCATCTTCCCTGGGCCTGTGACCTCACATTCCTCCTAAGACCCCTCGGTTAGTTTCACCTCCTTATTCAGACCTTGCCATTTGCCAGTACCAGGCCTGGTCTGACCACCACCACCACTGCTAACCCCTAACTCCCTTCTCTGCCTGTCTCTCCTTTCAGTAGGTTACCTCCTCCAGACCTGAGATCTTCAACACAGGCCATCAGTCCTAACTCTCTAAGGCCTCCAGCCCTGGCCTCTCTCCTGAGTCCCAGGCCCATGGTTTCAACACACCTAATTGGTTGGAGAGCTAGGCTGAACATCAAAGAGAAATCACATAATTAATCTGATGGAAACCAACCTTAGTCCCACAAAACCTGCTTATCACCCAATTTTCCCTGTCATGATGAAAAAGTTACTAGTAGTCCCGTAATTGTTAGGTCCCAACACCAGGGAGGGACCACCTTTGATTCTCTTCCTTCCTCCTCCTTCCTTTCACAGTAATGGGGAAGCCCTAAGAGCAGACTCTAGCTCTGACACGTGTGCCAACTGTGACCACATTTCCCCCTCTGCTGCTCCTACCTCAAATAGTGTCCTCTAAAGCAGAGCTCCACATAGCCCTCTACTCTTATTCAACCCCACCCTTTTCCTAGAGTCCAGTCCATAGAGGCTTTGTTCAATTATGAACAAAGTCCTGCCCACTCATGCCCCAAATCCCTAGTACCTCCTCCATACCCTAGATTGCAATCAAAACTGCTCACCTCAGCATCAAAGGCTTCATGTTTCTCGGCCCAATCCCCTCCTCAACGACTCTAACAATGATGGTCCACCCACTCACTGCTCCAGCCTCACGTTGGAGGCAGCATCTGTGCCACTCTAGCCCACATTGGGACGGCCGGCATAGTTCACTGCAGTGCTCAATTCCCACATCACCCCTCTTCAGAAAGTGTACCCATCTATTCCATCAACCCATTCTTACTTTCTTCAGAAGTTACCTTGTTCATTTTCTGTTTCCCCCAATAAACATGCCACTGCAAAAGAACCAAGTACTGAACAGGTTCCAGGTGGCTGATCTCATTTGGCAGATGAGGGAACTGAGGCTGGAAGAAATCCAGCAACTTGCCCAGGGTCACATACACAAGAGTCAGACTCCAAGCCAGGGCTGGATCCTAGGTGAGGCCGATTACAAATCACACAGTCTTAGCTTGCTGCACCATACTGTCCTTTGTCCATCTCTGGTGCTTAAAAAAGATCCTCCCCTTGCCCTGGGGCAGCTCCCATGGATTCGATTCAGATGAGATCAAAGCCAGCACTGTCGTGGGCTCTTTTGAATTTTACATGTCGACATCTATAGCATGGACTCATGGTGACTGTGCTCCTTGAGTCCTGAGATGAAGCAGAAGGAAATCCCAAGATCTCCAGATGCCAGCCAAGCAAGAGCACGTCACTCTGGCTGCAAACAGGTGCTTGAAAGAGCCAGCGGTCAGCATCACCTCTGCCGGGAAGAAACTTCAGAACAAGGGTCCCCAAGGTCAGGAAGGGTAACCTCACAAAGGTTCTGATTCATCTAAGCACTGAATGATGTATTTTTAAAAATTCAGTGTTTCTTCTTCCAATTAGAATTCCCTGCTCCCTTGTGTACTCTCCTTTTTTTTTTTTTTTTTTAAAGCTCTGAGGACAAATTCCCAGCAGTTTCTTAAAGAGCCAACGCTCTTCTTCTTTTAGATAAATGATAATATCTTTAAAAGCCCATATATCTGCTCATAGCATCAGACAGAATGCTCATTTAGATATGGGCCTTCCCTCTTCAATGGTTAAGATCTACTGCTATAGAGATCTACTGCTATAAAAACTACTTTGTAACAACTATATGAACTGAAGGATATGAAAGTCTGAGATAAAAAAGAAATAAATATGTGGTGAGGAACCCTGGGTCCTACACTCCTAAAGCCCCGGCAACCTCTTTTTCTAAACAGTGAGTGGAATGCATGTGCTAATGAGATGACTAAGGAGGGCTGGGTGCTCGTGAACAACCTCAAGCTGGGGCTGAGGAAAACCAACCATGTGATGGGAAGACTGAATCTGTAGCCTCCATCCCTCTCTCCCACCTCCCACGCTCTGGGGAAAGAACTGAAGCTTGAGATCGTCACCAAAGGCCAGTGATTCATCAATCGTGCCGTGTAATGAAACCTCCATAAAACACAAAGGCCTGGATCTGGGATTCTGGATTGCTAGCCACAGGGGGTACCTGGCAGGTAATGTGGAAGGCAAGGGAGCACTACATACATACGCAAGTCACAGTCTGGGGCTTACAAGTTGGGCTGGAAGTAGGAAGCAGTCCTCTTGGACTAAGCCCTTAACCTCTGGGCTCTGAGGCTGTCTCTAGGTAGCTACCGGTAGAAGGAAATTCAATTAGAGAATGCCAGCTGGGTATGGTAACAAACGCCTGTAATCCCAGAACTTGGGAGCCTGGGCCCAGGGGATCGCTGCATGTTGGAGGCCAGTCTGAACTACATAGTGAGATCCCATCTAAAAACAAACAAACAAATGAATAAATTAGAGATGCCTAGGTGACACTACTAGGGAACCCAGTGTCAGAAGTATTGAGTGATTGCGAGAATGTGAAAAACACCTAAGTTTTTTCCTAGTTCTAGTAAAAGACAATATAAACCAACATTTATTAACCAATTACTATGTACCAACTTCTGCTCTGCTCAGTACACCAGCAAGCAGAGTTTTTATTGAGCTCTTGCTATGTGCCGTGCAGCTTAGAAGCAGAACCTCATTTAAGCCTTGTATCAGTGCCAATGACCCAAGTAAAACATTCCCATTTCACCAGTGACGAAACAGATTCCGAGGTTAAATAACTTGAAGGAAGTAGAATACTGACACCTGAAAACCCAGTCTGTGGTCCAACCTGAGTCCCCTTGAACACACTACCGTCCTAATGTGTTTATTTTGTGACACCGTGATAAAATCATGTAGCTATAGGAGCTGAGTGGGTGAAGTATGTTAAGGAGTTGCCAGTTGCACGTAAAATAACCGAACACTCTGAGTAAAAAAAGAATTGCCACAGTGGGTCAGGCTGACTGTTACTTCAGAGGTCTTGAAAGTCTCCCCAGAAGTACTGATTTTTTTCATGTTTATGTGAGAAGAGCCCATACCAGCAAACAGCCAAAACCTTGTTGTGTGTACCCTACATGAAAATGTAGGTGTGGAGGATCTTCACTGGATCCCATGAGGAAGGCGACCATCCACTGTGTAGCCTCTGGACTCAAGAATCCCTGGACCTTAGATTTCTTAGAAATTGGATGGGAACCTGGCACTCCCCATCTGTGTGCCTTCATCAAATGAGATGATGTAACATCACCTGCAGCCCAGTGCTGCTGCACAGCAGGTGCTCGTAAATGCAGTGTGCTGCCTGCCCACCCTAAGCACCCATTTCCTTGTCCTCAGTAAACCGGCACTGCTCTCCTCTGGGACCATGGTGTGCCCCGCTAAAAGACTACCTCTTCACATCTGCCTTTCAGTGAGAGGCGGCCATGTGCCTCCCTGCTGGCCAGAGGGATATAGACACTGGCTTTTATGGGGCATTTGAGATGACCACTTAAAGGATGTTGATTCATCTGGGAGGACTGCTTTTGTCTCTTTCCTGCTTCCTTGGAAGGTTCTCCACCTCCAACTCAAGCTGTAGTAGTAAGAGGACTGAAACTAGCTGAAGTCAATTTCATTACCATGGGGTAACCTCAAGGAGTCAAGGCCCATGCTGAGGACCGTGAGCCTAAACTTAAGAGATATGTTTTTGTTCTCACTGCAGAGCTCTTTTACAATCATTAGCAATCCTCACATTTCCTGTACATGAGAAACTTCCATCCTGTGGAAGCCACAGTTACTTTAGGAGAGCTGGTCTCAGACTGTGGTGGAGAGCAAAACCACCCATAGTTCTTGGTAAAAAGACAAATGCCCCAGTCCTATTCTACACTAAGAAGTCTCACCCTCATGCCTGAGGATGCTGATGTCCAAAGCGGGCTTTTGTGTTTGTTTTCTGGTGCTAGAGATGGAACCCAGAGCCTTACGGATGTTAAGCATGCGCTCCACCACTGAACGATATCTCCAGCCAGCCCCCACCAAAGCTTGGGAACCATTGCTTTTCGGCGTTTCTCTCCTTCGCTGCCCAACATGATCTTACATACCCTGCAGGTATCAGCCTCAGGACTGACAACATGCAGTCCAAAGCAACTGTAAACATCCAACTGCATCTTATTTCAGGAGAGGTTGGGTCTGAATGGGGGCCCACTGCCAAGGCCATTTCCCATCACCCACCTAGGATATGGCAGGTGCTGGGGGACTTGCTGCCTGCTGCAGCCCACCCTGGCCTGCCCTCACGTTCCCACTAATCTGACCAACCCCTGGCCTACTCCTGGCGGCAATTACCAAAGCAAACTCCGTGGGAGTGTTCAGCTGAGCCTAGGCGATGCCGTCATCCCACCCCGAGTAAAGGCTCCAGCCCCTTACCTTCACCTTCTTCCTCTGACATGGAAAGGAGTGGACGAGGATCAGAGTTCTGAGTTGCCCTTGACCGCTTACCTTCTAAGTGAGTTTCCCTGGCCAGTGCTTGGAGCCATCCTCTCCTTTACAAAGCCAGAGTCATTGTTTTCCTACACAGTTTTTCGGCCACCCATTTCTGTGTGTCACCCAACCAGGAACCACTTTTCTCTGTTTTTTAATAAAGCGCAGGCTTAGCTCTCCTCTTTTCCTCTTCTCTAAAGCATATACCGTCTTTCCTTTTTTTTCCTCTTTTTTGGTACTGGGGATCAAACTCAGGACCTTGCACTTGTGAAGCAGGTGGCAGTGCCACTGAGCTAAATCCCCAGCTACCTTTTTTTCTTTAGAGCGACGCTAACCACGTGGGTTGTAGGAGAGAGGCTTACAGACCAGCATCTTAAAGCCCCACTTGTTGTGGTCCAATAATAATTATAAAAAAGTGGCTATTATCTGAGATTTAAAACCATCTACCCCTTCCATGTGGCTTGGATAAACATGCAGTTGGGAGTCCCACAGACAAAAGGAAGCTCCCATGAGTCATTCACTACACCTCCCCAGTTCCTGGAGGCAATTAGGCCGTTCCTGGCCCAGGCTGCTGTGGGCCCCAGGTGGCTCCGCTAGAAAATCCCAGGGCTCTAAATTGAGATGAGGCTAGGCCCAGGTCTCTCTGCTCACCTGCACCTAGGGCCTGTCCTGAAGTACAGTGAACTTCTCACTATTAAATGTCATATGCATGTGGCTGAGATGGCCAAGGTGGAGCTCAGGGAAGGCAGTTAAGGCTCTCTCTCCAAATATGCCCCAAGCCTGCTCAAAGAGAAACCACCCCAGACACCAGGGACTCACTCTGTATTTATTTCTGGTAGTGAGCAGAGTTTGAAGAGCCACCTCCTCCCCCTCGGATGGAATGGACCGCTGTTGGAGATGAGGCTGGGTAGTGTCCTGGGCGAATAGGCTTGGCTGTATCCAAGACAAAGGAGAGAAGACAAATATTCACAAAAAGCTGAAACAGCCACCCAGATATCTACGGCTCATGGGTGACAACCACAGCCACAATGCTTATCAACATGGCAACCACATCCACCACCAGACTTTTCTGAAAAGGGGGGTTTCCCTCCTAGCAGTAGAGCCAGTGACTCCAGGATATCCAGGTATTATAGGATAGAGAGAATTTATGTATCAATCAGCATATCTTCAAATAAGAAAATAAAATTGGAAACAAAGGACTTTCCTTTTTACAATGAGGTACAGCCATCGTTTCCCCAATACGGATCTGTGTAGTCCCTGAAATAAGATGCAGAATTCTAAAGGCAATATGTTTTTCTGGGGAGAGGAGCCACAGTTTTCAGCAGATTTTTCAAAGGATATGAAATCCAATAAATGCAATGAATAAGTAAGGGACTTTAAAACTAGAAACTTGAAGTTGCTGATTTGTAAAACATCTGCACAGCAATATCTGATGAGAAACAATCTGACATGTTATTAGACATGTTTCAATTTTAAAACTATTTACAGATTATCCCTACATCCCCTTTGTTCATACAGCTCTAACCTGGCAAGTGTGACTTTAGCTGCACCCTCATCTTCTATATGGGCAGAATGTCTAGATCCATACAGAACCCTGGCAGCTTCTAACCACACTCTGATCACCAACGCCAGCCTGGCTCCAAGTCATTTCTTTTTTCTGGTACTGGGGATTGAATTCGGGTCTTTGTGCTTGCGAGGCAGGTGCCAGAACCACTGAGCTAAATCCCCAGCCCTCCAAGTCATTTCTAAAGCTGCACCTGGAAGCCGCTTTCTCTGAGGTTTCCGGCTACATATACAGATCCTTTATGGTTCTGGCTGGACCACCGGGCTGAGAAACTCATATATTTCAGTATTTCCAAGTGTGTACCTGTGTTTACTGCCCTAGACCTGCCTGGGCGAAGGATGGGGTCTCCAGTTCGCAACTCTGGAGAACTCTAGCACAGCAGCAGGCGCCTGACAGGCTCGCCCTCCCAGTGCTGACAAGAAGTGCTGGGGCCAAAATCCTCAAGACCCATTACAGCCTTTCAGATCAACGCGGTCAGGCTGAGGCTCCCAGCAACGCTTGACCCTCAGGAGCGACTGTGAGCACACCCACCGATCTGGGCTGAATGCGCCCTCCGGGCCATGTTCTTGGCTCTCACGGCCTCCTTGATGCGATCCACCTCCTGCTGGTAACGCTTGCGGTCGCGCATGGCGTTCTCCTTGGCCTCCTTCAGCGCGCTCTCCAGTGCCTTCACCCGCTCAGCTGTGGCTCGCAACCGCTTCTCCAACTTGGGCAGCTCACAGCGCAGGTCTGCATTGTCCCGCACCAGCTGTGGCAGGGTAGGAAGACGGCCAGTCACCAGGCGGCTTTGTGCTCACCCACTGGACGAGACACCTCAGCAGCTGAATCATGCCTCCACTGGGTCGTCTTTGACAATCCATAGGCCCACACCCTCCAAGAGCCGTAAAGGAAGACAAAAATCCCATGCCCTGGGGACTCTAGCTCGCTAAACTCCTAATTCAGGGCACACAAGGAGTTTGGGCGCAGGAGGGAAGACAGAATTAAAAGCCATTTTCAGCCGGGAATCCTGATACACACCTGTAAGCCCCCTGCTCAGGAGGTTGAAGCAGGACAATGGCTGGAGGCTGAGGCTCCGGCACAGCCTGGACTACATAGTGAGACCGTGTCTCCAAAAAGGCAAAACAAAACAAGTCGATTTCCAGGAAACTTTCGATTTGGGGCAGGATTTACTTTTTGTGTTTGTTTGTTGGGGAAGGTGGGGGGTAGTGTGAAAATTTTTACTACTAGGCTACTAGCATGAGATATTTGAGTTTTGCTTTTGTGATACTGGTAATTGTATCCAGGGCTTTTACACTGAGCTATATCCCCAGTCTATTTTTAAATTTATTTTTTATAAGGTCTCACTAAGTCTCCAAACTGCCCAGAGTAGACTCAAACTTGTGATCCTCCTGCCTCAGCCTCCCAGAATGCTGGGATTCCGGGCTGGTGCCACCACACCTAGTTTAAAGCTGAGATTTAAAGTCAGTTCAAAAGCACTTGGTGAAAAAAAAGGACCAAGACTTCATATATATTTATTATGTATCACAGGCATGCTAATTTTTAAACAAGGGAAAAATTTTAAAGCACTTGGTGAATGCCTTGTGTTCTAGAGCTTTCTACAGGCACATTTTCCTACAGAATCACTATCTACACTAGCACTGCCTTTGGACCCAGCTTTGCAACAGATTCAGAGGCTAATAGGAAAGTGGAAGTTACTGCTTGTTTCTTGCTACCTAAGAACCACAATCAAGAAGCAACACGCTAGCCCGGAGTAACAAGTGGCTCAGGTGCCAGCCCTGTTATTTCCTGCCATTTGACTTAGAGAAAGTCATTTGACCCCAGGAAGTCTTGGGTTTCCCTTCCATGAAACAAAGACTGAACAAGGCCTTGGATGGAACAGGTGGAGTAAAGAAAGTTTTGAAAATCAGAAAGCACTTAATCAAAGCGAGGTGTTACTGCTCTGATCTGCTTGGTTTACCTCAGCATCAGCTCCACTGAGTCAAAGACAGTCAGTTTTTAATAAATATTCATTGAGTTCATGAATAAAACAATGAATTGCAGAGCCAGATTTCAAGTTGCCTGGCAGTTCCTGCTTCTACATTTCTCATCAACAATTTGTTTGAATGACTTCAAATACAGTGACCTGTCACCTCCCTTGGGGGAAATTCCATCACTAGCACTGCTGAAAAGACCCGAGTCAGAGAGAAACAACATCCCCTTGGCCCTGTGGTGCAGGCATTGAGACCACTTCCTTCACATTCACATCCCACAGCAGGAAAACAGTCACAGACAGGCCATCACTGGGCAGAGGGGACCAGAGATAAACAACCTGCCTGAATCGTGTGTGTGGACACAGTCATCTTTCACTCAGGCAAATGCCAGGGCATGGCAAGGATCCAAGAGTGCACCCATATCTCCAGGAAGTAGGCTACAGGGCACAGGGGGTACTGGTGCCAGGGTCTGCCTTCCCACCATGGAAGTGAAGCAGTCCATTTCCTCAGCTGGAAGAATCAGGGATGTGATCCAGGTCAGGGGTCCACTCAGAGTTCTCCCAGGCCTTTAGGTTCACAAAGTTGCCTTGGAGGCAGGATAGGGGATATCAAGGATAGGTCAGCTGGAGCCCAAGGATAATGTGAAGCCAGCATGAAAAGACAGGACTCCGGATATCCCACTTTCCAAACTCTAGAGAGCTTCTACTCCATCAGTTTTCTAGATCTGGCTTCCATCAAACCAAGTCTTTTACATATAAGGGAAATCACTGAGGACAAGTGATCCTCCACCTCAGCCTCCCCAGGAACTGGGACTGAATTTTGCCCAAGACTAAAAGAATGAAAGGCCCTTCCAGAGCTCTCTGATTACATACAATCTTTTTACCAGCACCATCAGATCACCCTCTCCACAATGCAGCCACCCGACAGGGCTACACTCCGGGAGAGCAGGGAAGCAGAGGGAGGCAGCAGAACTCTCCTACCTGCTTGTGCACCTTGGTGAGCTGCTCCAGGTTGTTCTCCAGGAAGGAAATCTTCTGCTTCTGGGCGGCACTGCCCCCTCCATCATCACTGTCCAGCTCCACACTCTGTGCCAACACCGTGCAACCAGTGAATAAGGAGGCACACTGCCCATGGCCCACCCAGGGACAGGACACACGATGCATTTCAAACCTTTTATGTAAAATCCCCATCCCCTCCTTTCAGGGAAGTATGAGAGTGAAAATAAAAAGAAGTTCCACACAATTCGATTCAGTGGACTTCCCAATGAATTTCCTTAGCACCAAAAGTGTCGTGCAAAGGAGCTATTTTTTAGAGGGCAAAAGGGTAAAAAAAAAATCATCAACTCTGCTTTTGAAAGCTGCAGGTAATTTCTCTTTAGTGAAAGATGCCTCTTCTTTGCAAGCAGGTAGAGATTTTTTCTTTTCAAAAGAAAGAATTCCAAAACTTATTAAGAACCAGTGTGAAACTTAAACCCAACACCCAAATTTGGTTTCAACTATCAGGACAAGATAACAAGTCATCAAGCTTTAACCAAGTGACTATGGTGTCACTGTAAGTTCCAGTGGCCTCTGCTTGTCCCTTCAGCTTCCAATTCCGGGCCACTCCTCAATGAGTCAATCTCAACATCGTCACATCCAGGTGCTGTGTAAACCCTTGAGATCTTTATCAGATCTTGGAACTGGCAAAAACACTGAACTCCTGGCAAGCTAAGTGGCCCAGATAAATACAGAAATACATGTGCAAACACATCCCAGAATTCAAAATTGGTGAAATACATTTGCTTCCCATGATTATATTAGACATCAGCATCCTTTTTCTGAAAGGCAACAGCTTTACGACCTAAACACAGGTTCTCAAACCTGAAGCTGCACCAGAATCCCCGAAGGAAGGGTTGTTAAAGTTCAGATTGCTGGGCACCACTTCCAGGCTCAGATTCGGTAGATCTGTCGTGGTGACACTGATGCTTCTGGCCAGAGGACCATGCTGAAAACCACTGGCCTAACAGCTTGCTTGTTCCTAGTGAGCTTATATAACGATGTCAGGATGGAGTCTGATCTCAATCTCTTAACCCTTCCTCCGACCACAGGCTCCACATGGTCGGTCACGGCTTCTGCCTCCTCCCTACGACTGAGTCCTTTCAGTCCTTGTCATAAGCTCCAGTCAGGTGTCCTCCCTCTCTCTAGAATATCCATCGCTGTGCTGGCCTCACCCTCCCACCTGTCTGAACCTGGGCGCATGTGTTCAGTAGTCATTATCTACCCACCTGATCATGGCCTTGAAATCTCCCATCACTCTCTGCCTTCTGTCTTGACTTGCACTTTTAAGATTCAAGCAATGCTGCCAGGCACCATGCTGAGCCCACTTCCTGTCCCTCAGCTGGACACTCACTCACTGCTCAGCAAGCCATTTACTCAAGACTACTTAATGCCCTCCATGGCTTCCTGAATCTTCTCTAGTCTTCTTAAACTCTCCATCAAGGACCAAGCCTCCTCATTAATGAGGATCCAAGTCATCAAATGTGACCTCTTTCCACAGGCTCCAGCCTAACTCTCCACTCCTCCTCTTAGGAAAATAGTTCCCTTCTCCTTACCCAGCCTAATATAACCATCCACACTATTAATTCTATTCTCAGACCTAACTCCATCGACTTCCGCTTCTTCTTAATCTATGTAGCGTCTCCCTTTGCTCCTTCACACATTCACACATTCACGCATGCTCACACAGGTAACACTACACACACGCACCTTCCTATACCTTCAGTTCTGTCACTTCTCTGCCGTGACCCACTGCTCCTTGTCTACCACTTTAAAACATTTTGTAAGAGTAGCCTCTGACTGCTTTCACCTCTTGGTCCTCCCTTCTGCCTATGCAGACACCCCCAGCATGGAGCTTCCCCAAGATCACTGTGTGCAGCATGAAGCCCACAGACCTGGATTCCAAACTCATCTCTGGTTCTTGCCGATGGTGCGATGTGGGGTAGAGGTCATCTAACATCTGAGCCTTGCTCCACATGGCAAAACAGAAATGTGAAGGCCCAGAGGACAAGACTGCTGGGCAAAGCCAGTAAGATACCGATGATGCTACCGCACCTCCCAAACTGACCTCCACCCCAACACAGCCCCCACAAACACAGAGGGAGCCTCTGGCCATCTGCTGTTGCCAGGCTTTGGGCAACGCTATCCGGTGACCAGACTGCTCTGGATTTTCCTGAACCGGGCATAGTGCTTTCACATAGCAGGGACCAGATAAATGGATGTTCATTTGAAATGAGGGCCAGGGAAAGCATTATAACTTTCTTTCACTCAGAAAGAAAAATCAGATGAGAAAATGTTCCTAAGTAATTTTTGCCTCCAGCACATTCTTTTAATAACATTCTCTGGCAAGAAGTAATTAATTTTTAAGCATAACCAGCCCCAATTTAAGCAAGTGATATTTCAACTCTTCCCAGCTATCTTTTCTTCTCAGAACCACTCAGATAAAATAGAACTCACTTTTTTCACTCGGGTGGTCAGGTCCTGGACAAAGAGTTTACGGAGGTTATGAAGAGTCTGCAGCTCTCTGGACTGGAAGAGAAGATTGTTGAAAACACCACTTTAGTGAGGGGTACACTGAATTTATGTTTTTCCAAATCATTCACCCTAGACTTCTCCAACTTGCTTTTTTCCGGCCACTGTTGATACTGTGGGGCCACTGTGCCTTATGTGACTTTCTTCCCACACCACGGGTCGGCTCAAGGCTCAGGTCATAGCCAGAAGCACCTCGCGGTGCAGAGGCCGGACGGACAATGAGCTACACGTTTAGTGCGAAGCTGTGCCTCTACTCTACTCTCAGTGGAATTTTTTTTTTTTCTTAAGCACAAAAATTCAAGTCTTCTCCCCCAAATTCCTAGTAGGCCATTCTGCATCACAATGGATTCCTTTTTAAAAATTTTTAATCACGAAAACATTATGTATAATGCAACAAACGTAAATTAAAAGTCCCTCCCTCTAACTGGCTAACATTTTCCAAGTTTCTTCGCCCTTTGCTGTCTGTAACTGGAGCTCTCATGGATGGGGCAGTTCTCAGACTCGCCTCCGGGGTGACAGGGGTAAATTACCTGAACCTTCTGTGTTCCGCTTTCTTATTTGTAACATGAGGATGAACACAGTGGTTGTCTCATCACTGGTATCAAGATTAAATTAGATAATCCTTACACAACTCTTAGAACAGTTTCTGGCACATAGTAAGTGCTCAATAAACATTAATATTTTATCAATGATTGTATTTCATATGATTTCTCCACTAGGTTTTATCGTCGTTTTCTTTTTTGTTGTAACTTTCACTGTAATCAACTTTTTAGGGGCATGCTTTTCTTTCATTTAAGAAATTATTAGTACATGTTTGCAATACTAATAAAATGACTACATTCATCATAGGGAGTTGGCAATGTAATGGCACATCTTAATTCTTTTTTTTTTAATTCCTTTACTTTGGATTATTTCTACAAATGAAAGCTTAGGAATTAGATTGCTGAGACAAGAACCTGAACCTGGTGATCTTATTTTCTCCTGTTCAGATCTCTTGTGTTTTTACTACAGGAGATGTGTTAGGAGTGGGGGTTGTACCTAAGGGTTGGAGCGCTCACTTAGCGTGCAGAGGACCTGTGTTTCATTCCCAGCACCTCAAAACCAAGGGATAAAGGTGTTTGCTCCTTGCAAAATATTGCCCAATTATAAGGGAGGAGGAGATAAACGCTTCAGTATAAATTTTTTTTGGTTTTTTTTTTTTGGTACTGGGGATCGAACTCGGGTCCTTGCGCTTGCAAGGCAGGCGCCGGAACCACTAAGCTACATCCCCAGCCCACAGTACAAATGTTTTACTTTGAATTCACCTGTCCTACCACAGAATGTAAAGGGCTGCAGTTCACACAGGCTCACAATGAAAAGGAAAAAACAGGCCACAAAGTTATGAAAACACTAAGGTTCTTGGAATAAGGTTTCTCTGTTAATTTAAGGTCCTATTGCTGGGTTCAATTTCATGTTGAAATAAGAAGCACCTGAAGTCAATTGCATCCTTGACTGAGGTAAATTACTTTCTGCAGGAAGCCAACAGATCCATTGTTATGAATAATGTGAACACAGTACCTGTCCAGGGCTGAGCCACCTTCTAGCACAGGTACAGGGAATACTCGGTGCTCACAGTCACGCATCCTGGCTGTCCGTGCCCCTGTCAGAGGGAGCTTGGTCCCCAGGACCCTAATGCCTGCAACGACCTGCACGCTCTCCCTCCACTGCAGTGATTTTATTACTGATTGAACTGTAATCAGTTAATATTTTTTCCATAACAAGCGCTACCACGCCAAAGGGAAATGAGGAAATGATACTTTATAGCCCAAAGCACTTCCATGGGATATAAGAACTAAATAACATACAATCCTAAGTTTGGACATTTTTTTGTTTTGTTCTGAAGTAGACTCAACAATAAATAGCTTGGGAAGGCAGATAAAGAGCATTTAAAATAGCTTTTATTTATGCACATTTATGCATAGGACCATTTGGCTTCCTCCAACAAGGCCTCTCCTCTATCACATTCATTATCACTTCTCCACTCTCTGACTCCTCTCAAATCTCTTCCTATCACAGGCCACTGCCCTCCATGTGAAAGCTCAAGGCTCACAGTGGACAGGGAGGGTTGGATCTCAGAGGTGATCAGCACAGGAAGAGGCTGGGTCCAGCCCTGAGCCCAGTGTCCTGTTGAAGCAAGGTGCCTGTGTGGCCCACAGAAAACTCAATGCCCATGGGCCCTTCCCAGCATGGTGCTGCGCTGTGGACAACCCAGACTTCAACACCCCAGGTCAGCAGGCTTTACACCCCCTCCGTGCCAATGTGCAAAGAGGCAGCCAGGCTTCTCGCCTGGAAGGGCAGGAAGGGACAGCCAGGGTGGGCGAGCCTGTCTCCCCACCATATGCACGGCTTGGAAGGAGTCTGTGGCCCAGAGAAGGCAGTTGAGCCTCAGACAGCATGTGCTGCAGGATTCCACCGTGGCCTCACAGGCGTGCACGTGTGAGCGGCACATGGGGAGAGACAGGATGAGGGGCCACCATGTCAATGGTCCATACTCACTGGCAGGACGGATGCATTCTGAGTGGGGGCAGCCTATGAGATCAAGCTTGTGCAAACACATCTAGATGAGTGTGGAATTGTGAGTGAGCACAAGGTAGAAGAAACAGGCAGACAGAGACAGAGAGGCTAGTACAGAAGATTCATTATCCATCAACACCACAAAACAAGCAACTGACTTAACTCTAAATTTCAGGCACAAAGCATACGACTCTGTGAGTGTGTGAACGAGCCTGGGTGTGAGTGTGGGTGTGTGTGAGGGTGAATGTGACAGGAAGACTATGAGAGTGACCGATGTGAATAAACAAGAGTGCATGTGTGACCGTGGCTGTGAAAGTGTCGAGGAGCTGGTGTACCGGGAGCACCTGTGCCGAGTATACACGTGAGTGTGCAAATGGGTGTGAGTAAAAGTATGAGTGAGGAGGAGTGTAAATGTGAGAACAAGCGCATGAGTGATTTGTGTTCATGAGCAAGAATGTGCATGTGTGAGAATGTGCAGTCCCCAGCGAGCCCGTGAACATACATCCGTGTGAGTCCGAACGGACGCACTACGTGTGTGGGTGATGGTGTAGGACTATGTGCCAAGTGTGGGAATGGGGCACGTGGGCACATTTGTGCACAAGTACATGAGGGAGTCGTGGGTGTGAAGACGACGCGGGGTAAGAAAGTGAACGACTGTGCAGTGCATGATGGTGGGGTGCCAGGGCACCTGGGACTCATGCGGTAAGGGAAGAAATACCCTGAAATACTATTCATCTTGGGCTGGAGGAAATGTAGTAAAATTTCAATGCTCAATATTTCCTTGAATTTCTATAACTTCATAATCTATAAAGATGTAGACGAAGAACTTTGTGGCCTCATTTCAGGTCCCCCTAAAACCACCTTCTCCACAGACTTCACACTTCATTCAGCACCAGCATCTTCCTTCTGTCCTGATGCTGCACACTTGTTCCTCTCCCAGGCTCTGAGGAGCAATGAACACAAGCCCAGGAGCCAGACTGCAGCAGCAAGATATGAGCAATCCTCCTCCTCCTGCTGAAGTCCCCAGGATGTCAGAGGCTGGCTCAGACCCACTCAGATGCACACAGCTGTGAATGGGGTCAAAATGGAGGGCTGTGTCTAAGGTTTCTCACGTGCAGGTATCAACACATCTTCACTAAATTGAGCCAATGGCAGAGTGGCTGTCTTCAAACCCAGGCTTAGTGCTGTGCTTGGGGCTCATTGAGAAGGACTCTGGGGGACCCTCAGGGCCAGGCAATCAGACCACAGAGCAGTGAAACAAAGCTGGCCAGAGGGGGAAGGAAAAATGCAGAATAAATAAAACCAAGGGAATGTCCAACAGTGAGCCCCCCCAAGGTACACAGGGTCTCTGCCACTCTTCTGTCCAAAGCCCCACAGGTTTCAAGACCCTTGCTGGCTGTACCACTATAGCCTTTTCCTCTTTGCCTGTCTTCCACCCCTTCTTCCTTCAGTTGCAACCATGATGACCCTTCTGCTGGCCTCCAGTGTACCAGGCACAGGCCCACCTAAGGGCCTGGGCACAAGATATTGCCTCTGTCTGGAATGCTCTTCCCAAAACATACCCATGACTCACTTCTTCCCCTCGACAAGTCCCTAACTCAAATGTCACCTTTTCATGGGGTCTCCTCCAACTACTACCTCTACGGTCATCTAACAAAGCATAGTAGCCCCCACCTAACTATATGGGGTACATTCCAAGATTCCCAGGAGATGCCTGAAATCGTGGAGAGCATCAAACCTTATATGTACTATTTTTTTCCTACATCTACATAGCTATGATAAATCTTAATGTATAAATTAGACATAATAAAGGATTAACAACAACTGAAAATGAAACAGAACAATTGTAGCCGGGCATGGTGGTGCATGCCTGATATCCCAGCAACTTGGAAGGCCCAGGTAGGTGGATTGCTAAGTTCAAAGCCAACCTGAACTATAAAATGGGACCTTGTCTCAAAAAAATTGTAATAAGATACCACAATAAAAGTTATGGAAACGTGGTCTCTCAAAATATTTGAATTCCTCATTACCTTATTGTAACATTTTCAGGTTGCAGTTGACTCCAGGCAACTGAAACTTCATAAAGGGAAACAGTGGATAAGGGATGGGCTGCTGTATAGTTGTTTACTGTGTCTCTCCCAGCCAAAGGCAAGCTCCATGAGGGCAGGGATCTTATCTACATGGTTTGTTGGTGCATTTGAGCACCTGCAGGGCCAGCCCTTAATAGGTGCTCAATGAGTAACTGCTGAAAGCTGAGGGACAGTGTCACAAGGTTCAGAGGCCATAAAATTGCAGGCACGGATTAAGATTTGGTTTAATTATTACTTGAGGGCTGCTCTGGGGTTACAGCTCTAAAGACTGATTGATTTTGTCATGAACTAGGGAATAGATTCTCCTAATCTCACTGTTCCACGGGATGTTTTAGGTCCAAGGTGATGCACAAGCAAGATATACACAGATAAAATCATAGCATGAACAGTTCAAAGGATCACAAATGTCAGGTCTTTACGTCTGAACTGAGTAGGGAACATCTGGACTCACCACTGTCTCCTCCAGCCCCTTAAGGTCCTCTCTGGCTTGTTCCCTTTTATCATTGAGCAATCTGAAACACAAGATGGAATCATCAACCTCCAAAGGGGAATGAGAACTAGGCAGCTACTATCTGCATCGACAGCTAAATCAGCAAAACAAGCCAACAGACACACAAATAGCCACGGTCTGTTTTTAAATTAGCTCAATCTAACTGGAATATCTGGGTCTCAGAATCAGGAAAGTAGAGTGTTTATGACCTCCTGGGGATGGGAGAGAGCAAGAGATATTTAAAGTGCACTCACAAGAGCTTTTCCAGTTTCATTTCTCTCTCTTGGTCCTCTATTTTCAGCTTGTTATAATCAGAACTGAGCTTCTCCTGTTCCAGTTGCAGTTTCTGATTCAAACTAAAATTGAGAGGAAAAGCAATATATTCCAAATCAGTCTGAAATTCTGAGTCATCCAGTTAAAATTGTGGTTCTGTTCCAACCCCATTAGTTCTGTGCAATAAAGGCAGCAATTCTCGAGGATTTTAAGGGATCAGAGAACAACCTCACAGCTTCTTCCTGCCCAACTGAAAACTAATTTCTGGGGAGCATTGGGGAGGCATGAAACAAAGGCTTTGAGGATGTATTTATAGTCTGCTTGCGTGTAAGAGCTTCAGGAAGAAAATGATGATCCTGGGAAAGGGCGGATATTTTAAAACAGAGGAAGTGACCCTTAGAATCACTCTGCTTCTAGAGCCACATGGATGCAAAACTGCCCTCAGGTAGCTTTATGTGTCCATGGCGACTTGCTCCTCTCTGGTCTTGCTCCTCTATGGTCTACAGGTCTCTCCCAAGTCAAGTGCCTGTTGGACACAGAGACAATTTCCACTCTGTGACACTAGAGGAGGGATTCAGAGTGAGGGGTTATGAGGAGCAGAGCTGGGTTCTACAGGAAACCGAAACTGGCCATCTAGCTGGGGCAGTTGGTCGACATTTACGTCAGCTCAGTGTGAGTTAAGACCTATATACAGAGTGGCCGTGCCCAGCAGCAGTAAGGGCGCATCTTCTGCACTGCACGAAATGAAGCCTGGGGTCCATGTGAAAGGCACACGATCCGGGAAGCCTCCCCATCTAGAAACTTGCTCACCGGCCCTGCTTTCTCTCACCCTCCATCCTTTCCTCTTCCCTCTCTCTCCCAGCTGACCAGGTCAAGGGTGATTCATCAAAGTAATGAACAAAAGAGAATCATATCATAAGAGGTAACCCAGGGGAGGCCCAGAAGGAGAAGGGGAGAGAGGATGCTAAGTTCTTTCCTTCAGGAAGATTGTGTGCAAGAGCCCATCCCATCGTTGAGACTTCTGCTTCAGCTACGATTCTCCTCTTCCAAAATGCAAATGCACTGTGCAAACAGCTCACATACACCGAGAAGAGATTTGGATCAGTAGTCTGGAGAATTAAACTCTTAACTCCAGTCTGATGGCTATTTAACAATCTGACCTTAAGTAAAATAATGCAATCTTGCTTCTGAAAGGGAAACCCGTCTATTCATCTACAGAAAGCAGGAGGGAGGGGAGCCCTGGTGTAGTGGGAAGGGGTGTTGGTGGACGGGGTAGAATAATATTTCATTAGCATTGTTTTCTTTGTAATCCTATGCCTTTCATGTGAGCCATTCAAAAACATTATTCAAACAACAAAAGGGTGGAGAGACTTCCAAGGGAATCCACTGTGCAAGGTCATTAGGAAGCCCCAGCAGGGGACCCACAGGCACCTTTGTGTGGAAAGATGGAGGAGAAGGGGGCATCATGGAGCAGGGGCTCCCCTGCAGCTTTGACAAGACAGGGGCACAGCCACGAGGGCAAAGTCCCTAGAACTGACCTGCAGTGACCCGTCCTGATGGAGGTGCTGTGGACCACAGCACCTCCGCACATGACCGGGTGGCTGCACAGTGCAGGGAGCAGGTGCATGCTGTGCTGAGGTGTGGCAAGTGCTGCCTGTCTTCTCCGGAATGTACTAACCTATCAGAACCCCTAGGTCAGAACCAATTGCTTTTTTCATACTTGCATACAGCCTCTTCATCTCCTGGGCAGGTGTCTGCCCAGCAGACTTGCCAAAAATGTGACCTGTCCCAGGCTGGGGTGAGACAAAGAGGGGCAGCGAGGCTCGCCTGCCACCTGCCTCCCCAGAGCCCTAGAAGGCTGGACTCCAGATGGGAGAACAGATCTCAGGGCAGCAAACCCAGCCCAAGGTGGCACCAGAGCACAGCACAGAAGCCACAGGGAGCGGGGACCCAGCCCCTTGGCCAAAGGCCAAATCCCCCCAGGCTGGCCCAAGAGGACTGAGCCATGGCCACCCCCATGCCCTACAAGCCCCCAGCCCACTCACTCCCGGATCTCGTCAATGATTTTCTGCTTGTCCTCAATTTCATCTCGAAGCCTGGACAGCTGCTTCTGGTGAGCTTCCCGGTGGCTCTCCATCTGCTGCTCCAGTGCCTTCTGCAAGCCAGGCCAGGAGAAATGTGTCATACACTCATTGGCACTCGGCCCACACCATGACAAGCCCTGGATCCAGATCTACCACCCTCAGCTGTCAGGGCCCAAAACTAAGGAGATTTCTGGCTCCTGTGCTCTCAGCACCTGGCCTTGCTTTACTGGGACAGCAAAGCCTAAAGATCTGTACAGAAGTCAACTGAGCCCTAGAAGTAAATCAGTCCACTGACAAAGTTTTCTCTGACCTCCTACAACTTGCCTGAGGTACCCGGCCTATCTAGTCAGGTCAGTAAGTACAGCCTCTTACTACCCGAGTGGTTTCAGACAAACTACATAACCAGTGTGACTGAGCTGCTCTCTCCCCTGTAAAGCTGAGGTTCCCAACCCTGGCCTACACAATGCACCCATGTGACGATTTTCACAGGAGACCTGCCCACCAAAGAACCCTGAAAACGGGAGTGTTGTTCATCCAGGTGAGGCCGGACAGGATTCTATTGGCTGGAGCAGGGCTACGCTCCAACTATGGGCTTTTGCTCCATGAGGCTACTAAGTTTGCTCAACTATTCAGAATTCTATCACATCTCATCTTACTCATGTAAAAGTCCTATTTCTCCATCATTTTTCCTATGTTTTGCTTTCCTAATTAAAATGTGATCAATAACAATCAGTTTGGGCCAGGGATTTAGCTCAGTGGTTCCGCCATCTGCCTTGCAAGTGCAGGGACCCGAGTTCGATCCCCGGTACCCCCCTCAAAAAAAACCAATCAGTTTGTTTAGGATAGAAACTCAAATTCGGAGTGTTTCTTTACAAAAGCCAAAGGGAGAAGTTTTCTTCCTATCAAGGAGGAGAGGGAATCTGTGTCTTTAGAAGTTGACCTGGACAGTGGGGCTCACAGTGACTGGGGGTACTGCCCTCTCCCTCTTACTCCAGAACAAGGGAGACAAAGGTATCGATAACTTTGGCTATGGACACCTAGTCTGTGGTCATCCCGTGCCTAGACCAGGCCGCACTACAACAGCTCTGCGTGCCCGCAATGGGCCCTCCCGCAGAGCCCGCAATGGGCCCTCCCAGTGACAGACTTTTCTAGAACAAGAAAACCCAGTCTGAACGCACGAAATGCGTGCTTGGCCTGGCAGAAGGGGCAGCTGTACACACCTTCATCTCCTCTGCGTCCTGCAGCCGCGTGAGATGCTCCTTTTCCTTATCCTGGAAACTGACTTCGTGCATTTTTTCTGTTTTGAATGTTAAATGGTGATTTAAGATTACAGGCAGGACTCACCCAAAAACAAACAAAAAAAATTAAAGAGGCAAAAGACAAGAAAAATGGCGACAGAATGAAACATCAGCTTTCATCAGCCATCGCAGTCAGGGCACAAAGGAAGGGGTCTCCCGAAGGCCAGGGCTGACCTCCTGAGCAGCAAGGCCGAAGTGCCTAGATCGAGACCCTCGGAAAGAGCAGTGGGTGGAGGGCGAAGGGCAGTAAGTGGAAACAGCCCTCAGAACAGTGTCCTGGCTCGAATCACCTCACACCCTGCAAGACTTGTTTCCCACCTGGCTTCTATGAGCAACCCCTGAGGTCACGTACAGAAACAGGCTGTGCAGATTATAAAGCACCCCGTGAATGCTAGGTGGCATTTGGATTCATGCCACTGGTAGAATTCCAGAAAGAGCTAATTTACCTCCCATGAGTAGGCTGTTTATTTTCTAAGAACCTGGAGCAGGAAAACAATCAAAGGCTGAGAACAAGGGAAAGGGAAATAAAACTCAGGGCTCTCAAGATTCCACAGAGGCCTCGTGGGGAGCAGGGCTTGCAGGGTCTCGGTCTCGGTCTTGGCACATTCTGGCCAGTCGCGCTCTGGGAGTGCATGGTGTGGGCAACCTGGGCTGCAGGGTGGGGAACAGGGGGCAGAACTGTTCAAGACGGTGGCCTTCATTTCACGATTGCTCTCTCATCTGTTCCACTTTACTTGAGGGCTTCTCTATTTTATTTCTATTCAGTGGCATCACTGCAGGAACCGGGGTTATAAGGGAAAAACTCTTTTCCATGTCCACTTTTTGGTGGTAAAGTCCATTCCTAACATCCATTCTTTAGCATATAAAGAAAAGGTTTCAAAGTTTTAGCAGAGAGAGTAGGTTCGATTTTTAAAATTTAAAACAAATGTATTTACTAAATAACTACGCAACGTCCATGAAGGACATAAAATAAGATAATATAATTGCCAGTCCAACTACTCCATTAAAACTACTTAAAATATTTCTAGGAACATAAGACTCCATTTGGTTTTGTACTTATAAACATAAGAAAGATAAAATTTTGTACTATAATTTCTAACCTGATTGCAGTATTACTGCATAACCTCACGTATTTCAGCTCTGGTGTGAAAAAAGATGTTCTATTAAAGATTATTTAGCATTAAACATTTATGTGGCTTTTTTCCTTTCCTATCCTTTGTTTGTTTGTTTGTTTGTTTTTCCTGATCTAAAATTCTGTGTGAATATTTGAGATATGAGGATGAAAGGGTAGGAGGAAATGTTATGATTATTTAACTTGCCTTCCAAAGAGACTACATTTTAATTTCAAGACAATATATGTGTTTGGTC
>NW_022900941.1:30157549-30237047 GCF_012274545.1 Fukomys damarensis | reverse complement strand
CACTTGCGAGGCAGGTGGCAAGACCACTGAGCCAAATTCCCAGGCCTGGTTTATTGAATTTTTTTTTCCTCATTGAGTTTATTGCTACTTTTTAGGTACACAGTACAGTTCCATTCATCATTGGGATCTTGTACCTTTACATGACAGGTCTTGGTTCTCATTTTTTCCCCGTGTGTCATATATTTTTAACCCTTTTCTAGTTCTGCATTTCTACTTACCTCTCTGATCTTCTTTGCCTCTTTATTCACATATAAAGTGTTTTCTATTCATCAGGTACCAACCGTCAAAGGGAAGAGCTCATTCAAGGGCAGCATTCATCATTGGGATCTTGTACCTTTACATGACAGGTCTTGGTTCTCATTTTTTCCCCGTGTGTCATATATTTTTAACCCTTTTCTAGTTCTGCATTTCTACTTACCTCTCTGATCTTCTTTGCCTCTTTATTCACATATAAAGTGTTTTCTATTCATCAGGTACCAACCGTCAAAGGGAAGAGCTCATTCAAGGGCAGAGGGTGCCAGGTTAGCGATGGTGGGAACTCAAACTTTATATTGAGAGCAACAGAATTGGAGGGAAGGATGCAGCACAAAACGGAATTTGAATTTTAACACTCTGCAGTGGGACACAGCACGGTGGCAAGCTCAGAGCAAACAGGGCACAGGTCTCCTCAGGAGACACAGAAAACCGTATTTCTCAATGCTCCTGCATAGTGGCCATGAGATAAAACAGCAGCACCGAGGGAAAGCTGCAGGCTGAAGGAACAGGCCTTGGTGACTGAGGAGGACAGTAGGGCCAGGGGGATTCTGGCTCAGACGGGTGCACTGAGACAACGAACAGATTCTGGGGTGCAACCGTCTTCTACAACTTTCTCCTTTTCTTTCTTCAAGTTCTACTATTGATTTTAGTGGAAATGAGTGAAACTAAACATCATGACTCCAGCTAACTAGAGTTTGTCCGATTTAGATCAAGCGTTTGACACCTGCAAAGTCGCTGAATATTTACCTTGGGCCCGGAGCTTGGCCAGCTCTTCGCTAAGGGAGTCTTGGGACTCTTCCAGCTGTCTCCGCTTTTGTTCCATGTTTTGCATGTAGTCTGTCAAGGATTTGATCTTGGCTTCATGCTTCAACAAGAAAACAAGTCAAAGAGAAGAGTGACTGACTGGCAAGTGGCACGCCCAGCCTGCCTGGGACTGTAGGATAGTAAAAGACAACAGAGAAGATGCTCTTGTGCTCCCGTCCTGAGCACCAACACCAAATGGTGCATATTCTGTTTGCCCTAGATTTGAAGGAACCAAAGCCCACACTGGTTTTCCTCCTCATAGATAAATGTGCTGCTTGGCTGGGGTTGTAGCTCAGTGGCAGAGCACTCACTTGGCATGTGCAAGGCCCTAGTTTTGATCCCCAGTACTGGGGTGGGGTGTGAGGGCAGGGAAGAGAAGGGGCTAGAAAAATGTCCAGGCTGAAGGCCTCATTTTCTGAACACGTACCATTAAATTCCACCTTCAAATATTGTATGTTTTTCTTCTTCTGTCCTTCAAACACTCCAACGCCTGTCTCAACGCCTGTCTCAAGGACTTTGCATTCTACATTTCCCTCTTTCTGAGCAGTTTCCTTCCCACCAGTACCCCCAACACACACACACACACACACACACACTCATGTACACGCCTCCTGGCTAGCTTATCACATATACCCCAACATTTTCTTATAGCACTTGTACATGATTTACTTTATTTCTTTTTGCTTGTTAGCTCCGTAAAGGAACAGAGTACACGCTTCAGAAATATCAGTGGGAATAATAAATGAATGACGAGTGCATGGAGCTGAGTGGCTGAGCGGGGACCTGGCAGCTCCTCGCCAGATGGAACGTACAGCACGCTTCCCCATCAGCTCCAGGGAGCTCACTTTAGGCAAGAAGACCCTGCACTGTGTTCTAATGACATAAGTTCTTTAGGAAAATACACTTCAGTTGGAGCAATTATTTGGTAAGGATAGCATTTGGGAAGACGATGGGTACAAAGAAGACAGCATTTATGCTGGAAATATTCTGACAGATCTTTAGATCATATCAGAAAATAGATCTAAAGTTTCGATGTTTTCAACCCCAGGAAATAACTACTGAATTCTTGACTGTGTGTAAATCACAGCACAGCACGAAATCACACCTAATGGAAAACTGCGTTTGTCACTAACATAAAAAGACCTTTCTAAGTTAACCCCCAAACCTCCTAATCTTCTTGACTCAGATCTCATGTAGCAAAGTCAGTGTCACCATGAAGTCGGGCCGCGGGTCCTCATCCATCTACACAGAGTACCGCGGACCCGGCCCCACAATTCCGTCACAGGTGGGAGAGGGACATGGAGCCAGCGCGTCCGGCTGAGAGAGGAAGACCCTGCCACCACGGCCTCTGCTCGTGCCCTTGCCTCGGCCCCCAGATGTTACGGACACGACTGCCCAGAGTGCACGCTGCTGGTGTCACGGGAGATCTAGAGGCGGGAACTGAGGCGCGCTGCTCCCTGAGGTTTACCGCTTTTCTTCTCCATTGTCATTAGTTATAAAAATGTCTTTATAAATGACAATAATCATAAATTATAAAGCATATAGCAAGTCTAGAAAAGTAGTATAAATTTCACCCAGCAACCACTCACAGTTATCACCTATTTTCCCTTTCTATGCCAGGCCTTAGCTGTGGAAAAATATATTTTTTAAAGCTGCAAAGCACAGCATAGATATAAGTGCACATTTTCATTTTCACTTAACTTTATGTAATTATATTTTCCAAATGGCTAGGTTTTATAGATTTTTCATAAGAGCGTCATAATATTCTTCCATGTAGCCTTCTTATTGGTCTATCAATGGACAGCTGGGTAATTTATTTTATTACATCATAAAATCACGCTGTATTCAACAGTTCTCATGTAAGCATTTAATACTTTTAATCAAGAAATGATAAAGTATACAAAAATAAATTTTTTCATTGTCATTACCAATAAAAAATAGTATAAGTGAAATCACTGGACCAAAATGTGCTTCCATTTTTATGGTTTTGTATTTCCCAGATGTTTCCAAAAGGACTGGCCAAATTATACAACACATAAGTTCACTGTCACACAGCAGCACTGAATAAACCTTTTCAGTGCCTTTGTGCCTATTATATCAATTATCAAATTGAACCTGGTCGTTCCATTTTAGACAAGACAATTAGAGATGTTTCTGTGACTACTTATTATTATGCCTAACAATATATCTAAATGAAGCATTTTTTTGTCCGACTTTCAGGATAGTTTGACGCACCAGCCCATGTTGGTATCACTGGCGGTTTTCATGTTTGTTATAAAGCAATGAACTCCACACAATTGAGCCAGTCATGCAAAATTCAGACCCAAATGGAAAGCTTAGATATCCCTGGAACCTCAAGAAACTGAGTTGCTGTTTGCTGAAACTACCTTCCTAAAATGAAAATGTCATTCCAATGGGAAGAAGAGAAGTTCTGTTCACTGAGCACATAAAATGTAGCCTTTGGCTTGAAAAAACCCTGAAGACATAAGCTTAATGTTCAAACACTTTGGTTTGGGTCCCAATTTTACCATTACTCACTGGCTACATATGTTTAGACAATATATTTAATCCCAGTCCGGTTTCCTTATTGGGAAAAGAGGAACAGTAATAAAACCTGCCTACCGAGACTTTTTTAAGATCAAGTGAGATAACTCATGTAAATTGCCTAGCACCATGTATAGCACACAGTAAACAGTAACATTTAGCTGCTGCCACTACTTTAATATCATTAATAATACTTTTTAATGAGTCCAACACTATGATTAGCATAATAAATAATGTTAAAATTAGTAGCAGCAGTAGTTTCTGTATCTGACACTGTACCTGTGGTATAGAGTAAAACATGTAGAAATGTTGATAGGAGTTTTACAGATTCTACCGATCTTGCCCATACATCATTCTACTCTAGTCAGCTATCCATCCATCAAGAGATGGAGAGAGAAAGATATACTCTTCAAAAAGAAAGATGACTCAAGAGAATTCACAGAATTCATACAGCAAAATCTAGCCTGAAGAATAAACGCGGGCTGCCACTGGCCGAGGAGCCTGTGCTTGTGTAACACGAAGTGCACAAACCATCGGGATTCCCCAGACGTCACGGCGAGGTGAGGGAAAAGCACGGCCCACCTGAGAGATGAGCAGCTGGCAGGCTGCCAGCTCCCGCTCGCTAGCATTCATCTTCCTGTTGGAGTCCATCTGGGCACTCTCAAGCTGTTTGCTGCGGTTCACCAGGGACTTGACTTCCGACTTCATCTTGCTGATGTACAGGCGGGCCATGGTGAATTCCTCTTCAATGACTCCGTTCACATCTGCCAACTGAGCACAGGAGGGAACACACTCAAATATTGCCTACAGATAGATAGACAGATAGATATTTTACCTACCTTCAGGTATGACTTAGAGTTTTAGTTAAGAATCTCTAATCATAGGGGAAGGTGAAAATTACTATACATTCAACCCCCAATTCTCTGGAATCATGGGTAAAAATGCCAACAGAAAACCTCTGCCAAATATTATTTTCAATTAATTAGATATTTATTGCAATTGATTTGAAGGATTAAAGAAATGACATCCAATGAAAACACTGAAGAATTTAAAAAGAAAATAACTCTGAAGAAGTACTCTACTCTGTCATACATCTCCGTGATAGCAATGAGATCTGTTCCTACAGAGAACCCTTAATCCCTATAAAAATTCAAGCATTCGCCATATTCTGCTTATTCAGGGGGAGAAACAGTCTAATGCTTTGAATGTTTCTATTTTTAAAATAACTGAAATAAAAAAGACTTTCTACATAGTCTTCAAACAATCTAATGAATAGGAATGTACTCTTCATTCCAAAGCCTCCTTTTGATGAAGGTTTTTCTATGCATGACTTTTCACTGCTGTCAATGTATTTTTTCTTACTTTTTCATGCCTGTTTTTCCAAGCACTCAGTTGTCTTGCTAATTATTTAGGATCATTTGAAGAACATCGGTCTAAGTTTACCTAGAAAATTTTGAAGGTACTCCTGCATTTTGTATAATTGGTTGCTAATTTTCAGAGCTCTACTGGAAATAAAAACTGTAGCAAGATATTTGGGACAGAAGCCCAGTTACTTAAATGCAGTTACTGTACACGTGAGCCCCGCAGGGGCGACTGATCTAATGAACCAGTAACCGTGTGCATACTTCGATTGACCACCAGAGGGCAGCCTTGCACCTCAGGAAAAGACAAAGCGCTAGCCACACTCTAGTTGCTGGAGGCTGGCTCCAATTGGCTCAAAACAATGACACCAACTGTAGTTTTCGTACAGTATACTCTTACTGCCCAATTGTGTCACTGTCATCATCAACTCATTATATTAACTATTTTTTTAGTAGACATTTAAGAGCTACTAACATAAAATTGAGTATCATGCTTGAAAATTATTAGCCAATAGGAAGTACACTGGACAGTGTTAAGTACTGCAGCACCCAATTTCCCATCATAACTATCAGCGACGGTACCTATTAGTGATGTCAACATCAAGCAATAAATGCAGAATCACTGTTAACAGTAATGCAACACAAGGACCAGCTGTAACTCTTTCCATCATGAATGTTCCAGCTAAGCTAGTCAGTTGCATGTGTATTTCTGACTGCCAAATATTTTCCTACCGATACTGCTCTTCCTTACATTGTTTTTTCAATCCAACAGCACAGACATACAAGGTGAGAAAAGTCTGAAGTTTAAATTTAGTTTTGTTCTTCTGTCTCTATCATTGGCCCAGCAGGGAGTGAGGATGAAAATCACCGTTCCCCGACCAGCTGTATCCCATACTTGGCTCTGCTTCTGGAGAAAGATAAAGAGTATCCATGCTCTCCATGTGGAACTCACTGCTCTGGTGGGAAAAGGCCACTGCGCCAACAGCTTGGGCACCCTAGAAAGAAAACAAACCCCTCTGCTCTAGGGCTGGCAAGGCCAGGCCCCAGGTAAGCAGAGGATGAGTAAATATATACCCATAAAATGATGGGATTCCTGCAAAGTGAGAGCCAGGCAGTTCTTCCTCCCAAAAGGGACCATGACTTCTTAAGCTTACTTTGTCTTAGAAGGTCTAAAGGAGACTAAGTCTGTGCCTGATGAGAAAAAACAATATGCCAAATAAATGGTTTCTGACTATGAGATTTCTTACCACTGCAAAGTTCATAAACTTAGTGGTTTCATGTTCAAGAGTTTCCAGCAATTCCAGGACACTGGTATTTCACAAAGAATGATCAGAGTTTGCTACCAAAATGTTATTCTAACTCATGAAGGACTGACAACGCAACCAGCTGTATGTACAAGGCAGTGTGATCCAGGACCAATGACCAACACAGCAGAAAAGACCACACCATCAGGAAATCCCAGTGAAAGATGCGCCTGCCCCTTCCACCCGGTGCAGAGAGGGAGTCACCCCTGCCTCCTCTCTAAGTCTCCAGAGCATAAAGTGATTGTGCAGTACAAGGAACTAATGCCACTTCCAAGGCAAGTGAAAGGTAAGTGAGGGGAGTGTTCACATTCTCAAGCATGAAAGTCAGAAAGGGACAAAGAGAAGTCAGCACGACTCCAAAGAGAAGCAGTCAATCCAATGCATTTCATTTATTCTACCTCAAATTTAACTTACTATTATTTTTATTGAAACGTAATAATTATCTGTATTTTCTCACTTTTCTACAGTTTGTGGCTAGACTTCTAGATACTTTTGTTTTAACGTACACCCAGCAACACAAGTATTTGAAAGAGGGGCTCATTAATAAGATAAAGCTAACACTGGGTTCGTCTTGTTCCGTGGACTAAACAAAACACTGCCTGGATCCTAATATGTTTCAAGACTGAACTGAGGTAGGGAAATATGGAGGGCTTTGTAGTTGTTATTTCCTGGGAAATAACAGTGTTTTGTTAAGTATCTATAGCTATAATGATAAACATAACAAATACGTGTAGAAGTCCTGTCATTTCTGAGCTGTTAAGCTTTGAGATTTTTATCTGGGCTCATCTCATCATTTAACAAATTAGGAAAATGAAGCAGAAGTAACACATTAACTTGCCCAAAATCATGCAACTCTTCTGTTAATTTCACTGCCCTAACAATTAAATCACAATTATAAGAAAAAAAAAACACAAAACATTTTAAGAATATGACTCTTTATAGGTGAGAGTTATCAATAAAATTAACTAGGGCATAGAGCCGGGCGTGGTGGTGCACGCCTGTAATCCCAGAATTTGGGAGGCTGAGGCAGAAGGATCACCACAAGTTCAAGGCCAGCTGGGGCTACATAGTGAATTCCAGGGCAGTCTGAACTGCATAGTGAGACCCTGTCTCGAAAATCAAAAACAAAACAAAACAACAACAACAAATTAACTGGGGCACTCACTGTCTAGAATCTTAATCACAAAAACATCCAATTGAGTATTTAAAAATAATCTCAACCATACTTTGGATTCCCAAAGGTAAAGACACCTTTTTAAATGCCAGAGCACCCAGACACTCTGATTTCATTAGCATTTTCATCAGCACTATTTTAAAACACAGCATAAAAATACCTTCCTTTATCATTAACTGCAGCAGGCGCCAACATCCCATAAATCAACACCACCTTCATATTGTGAGAGCCATTTAATCAACCCAATGTCAGCATTTTATTGCTCTACACCGACATATGGTTCTAAAAATTAAATCCTCAAATATAAAACCACCAAACTGGAACTTAATAGGTTTAACCCTATAGCAGCTGAATGTAGCATATTTATAGTATATAACAGAGTACAGAATTCTGTGCTAAATTTAAATTCATTCACAAGGATTCATGAAATGTTCAGTTACAATAAAAGTGCCTTGTAAGAATGATTACCTCCCCGAGAGGTTACTCAATCTGAGCCTAGACCTGACACAACATTCACAGGCTACTTTACTTTCTCAGAAGTGGTCTATAAATGGAAACCTAACCTTGAGAGCCTTTTCTAGAATTAAATCCTAACTCACAACCTGAATGTTCCCACTAAGCAAACTGGTGGAGAATTCAGCCTTGTAAAAAGCAAAATGTCCAAACTAAAAAAATATCCATTCCAGAGATTTGTGAGAAGGTAAGCAATCCAACACCACTTCCCAGCTTGACAAAATCAACATACATTTATCAATAACTACACAATTCAAGGTAGATTATTTCAAAGCCATGGTCATCAAAGTACTGTGTATTGGCTTAAAGGACAGACACCAGATACAAGGGCCGGGAATTTGGCTCAGTGGTTCCACTGTCTGCCTCGCAAGCGCAAAGACCCTAGTTCGATCCCTGGTACCAAAAAATAAAAAAAAAAGAGAGAGAGAGAGAGACCAGATACAGCCCCACATGCTTTTGGGGCTAGTGGAAATGCTAATTTTCTTAAGGGCTGGTGATGGTTTCATACATATACAAACATGTCAAACGTTCCTAAACTGTCTACTTTAAATACATGAAACTATTTTAATGTCATTTAGACCTTAGTAAAACTTTTTTAAAATGTCTCCACTTTATTTTTGTAGTTAATGATATTGACTTCTCTATAATTTTAGCAAATTGTCAGCTATTCTTGGCTAATAGTATTTTTATTTTCTTTTTTCCCTCCAGCCTCAGCTTCTGGAAAGCTTTGTATCACCCTTATTCCCCCCACCTCTCTTCCTTACTATCAGGAAATCCTGTGTTTAGAACTCCAGGGGATTAGTGATGATCATTTTGAGCTGATTCTAGTAAACCTATTCTTTTTTCTGCTTTCCCAGCTTCCCTTTCCTAAAAGTTTGGTTTGGTCATGAATCCAGTTCTGGCCAGTGAGGTATAAGGGTAGGTGTACTAAGGACTTAGGGAACATATTTCCCTCCTGGATGAAAGTAATCAGCCTTTTTAGCCCACCATGCTTAGGAAGTGGTTGAGTGTGGATGGAACGACTGAAGTTATACAGCTGTCTTGCTACCATGACAGAAAAATAATAAGGATACTTTTTGTAAAATAGGATGAGGACAGCAGAAATGAAATAGAGAAAAGGGCTGGGTGCTTGCTGCTGAGCCACTTCACTGAATCAAAATCTGCTTCTCAAACTTTAGTAGGAATCTTGTTAAAATGCAGATTATGGTGTAGTGGGTCTGAGGTGGAGCCCCAGAGTCTTTGCCAGGAAGTCCCCAGGGTTGTAGATCACACTGAATACGAGACTCCCGACTTTGCATATTGTGGATAATTAACTGGGCTTTTATTTCTTAAGCCACTGTTACAATCCCATTACTTTCAGCTGCAAACTTCCCTAATTCATACTGATTTGTCTGAGACTTTTCACTGCACTGGGTTCTTATGGAAAACAAGCAATATTCTGAGACTAGAACTGTTACGTGAGCAATCTAATTCCAAACTTCTGTGACACTGGCAAATAAGACTGAGGAATAAAACAGTTGACATAAAGCTAACCAAGATCTGAAGATGGTCCCTAAATTTGAAAGGCAAATTCTTTTTCTCACCCTCACGGGGCGACACTCAGTCAGTCAGTCCTTTTCCATTCATCCCAATATTTCCCGGCATGTGGCCCGTGCTAAACCCCCGATTCTTAAGAGAATTAAATGTAACTCAGGATAATAGCAAGAATAGGTAGAGAAGATAAAGGGATAAGGGGGCTGCTTACAGTCTTCACATCATTGGTGCCAATAATTCCACCTATCTCCCCCAGATCCTTCAACAGCAAGTTCAAGATCTCAGTAGCTCTCTTTTTCTGGTGGTTGCTAAGCTCCTGTAGCTGGCTCAGCTCTCTCTGTGTGGTTGTCAGTGTAGTCTGAAAAAACAAATTCCAACCACAAATTAAAAGGGTTGCCCATCAATTTCAAACATACAATATCACAAAGTATAGTAGCTTTGTGTACGATGGATTTCTTTTACCATTTTCCTGTGCTTTCACAAGTCTTTTTAAGGCAGACTGTGATGTAACACTGCCTTCTTCGATGAAAAGAGGAACTTCATATTAACAAGTATTTTGTACTGCCAGATATATTATGTTTACATCAGATGATAACTTCCAGGTCAGTGAAATAAGTCATCAAAAGCATCCTAAAATGGAGCACCTCGATGAATATCTTCACTCACCTCTCCCTGCCCACCAGATCTTCTGCTTCAGTTCACTTTGTATAGTTCAGGGTCTAAACGTAGCTACAAGTGCTCCATTTCCCCTCTCAAAGAACCCTGGTCTCTGGGCCACTTTCAAATTCCCACCTATTTCATAATAATGAGTAGATCTCAGATAACATGGCCCAGAGAAACTCTAATGAGTTTAAGAAACAATTTAGAAAACTTTTCTAATCTTCAGTGAAGTTGAATTAAACATTATTTATCTTTTCTCAAAATTAGTTGAGCTCAAAAATAGCTTCTCCATATACAGCAAACTCATCTCTTTTCCATCCTTCATGCACATGACCAAAAGGTATATATTTTTACTAACTCTTGACATCAACAAAAGAGCCATCTTTTGATGTCATGGTATAAACTTCACCAAAAGGACCTAATTCCCCTACTCCGAAAGCTGAAGAGCTTCATTCAAAGGTATTTATTCAATTCTCCCATATAAAGCCAATTTATTAGCACATTTTTTAATGAGCTCACTAAAAATAGTACTCTAAACCAGTCTACAAATATTTTGGCTTGAGAGAAAGTAAGAACTCCATTCTGGAAAGTGTTTCATTGTTTTGAAAAGCAAATACCTAAAGTTTCCTGCAGAAAACACTAAGTAGAAAAGATATGTCTCCTTTCCTAAGTGGTTTCTAGGTGGATCCATTTTGTTTGGTTTGGCATTGTCAGCAGCCATTTCAAGCCTTTTAAATCCCAGCAGCTGTCCCATCTTGGGAAGCCATTAGAAAGGTCTTCCTTCGTATAGCTGAATGTATGAAGCGGGTGTCATTTCCTATCAGCTCCACGGGTCGGCAAGACAATTCTTTCCTGCCCTATCTGCTGCCTCTCCTTATCCAGAAGGACTGGATGTTTGTCACAAAGTGGGCTGGCCATGCTCCCATGACTCTAGGCCACTGGGCAGAGGTGCCCAAGGCAGCAGGTTATAGCCACCAGCTTCTCCACCGCCCACTTTCTGAGGAGGAAAAGACACAGCCACTGCCAGCCACCTTGCCCAGTGCTCACTGGACCTGCGGCCTGTCCCGGTTTGCTGCACAATACCCGCCGCACCTTTCACTGAGAGAATGTGAAAATGAGGAGAGGCGCAGACTGAAAGCCTGGATTAAAACAGGACAGCAAACAGGGACAGCTAAGTACCTAGCTCCTAGCGGATAACTACGAGAAGAAGCTGAGGGGACGGGATCTCCCTCAAGAGGGAGTGAACAAGAATGAAGTTCATTCCTTTTGTGGACGCCCCGCTCTCACCCAATCGTAACAACACTTCAGGATGAAGTACTGATGTTGTCGTATACACACAGGTCGGTGCTGAGGGCTTCCCATAAACTGTTATTACCAAGGAGCATGTTACTACGGTGTTTAGAGGTAAAATAATCAATATTCAAGAAGTTCAACTGTCTTGATTAAGGCTTCAAAGTTATGAAGTCAAAATTTTAATTAGGACTTTTCTAGCTCCAAAATTTGCACTCTCTTTGTTTTCTACATGGCATCCCTACCATTGCTACAAATTCTCTGCATGTAAAATAGTTGTGACATGCAGTTCCAGGACAAGTGGACAAAAGTCATTTCTAGAAATTATTCAATTATTTAAGGGACCTCAGGAAAGTTTAACACGGGCTAAGCAGTCAGTCAACTGAATTCCTATACAGCATCTGTCAACAAACATCAATACAAGTACAAAAGTGGCAGCCAAGGAAGTCCCACCCCCCAGATACAAACGCTCCAACCGTTTTCTGGGCCAGCTCATCTGTCAGCTGCTCATTGGCCCTGGTCTTATCCTCCACCTCCTGCGACTTCTGGTCGTAATTGACAGCCAGCTCCTCCAGGGCCTGGAGAACTTCTTTCACCTCATCTTTGGCAGCTTCATTTTCAATCTGGAGACGGGTCAGCTCCTCCTGGATCTTCTCATAGTCTCTTCTCGTGGAAGCTAAAAGCTAAGGAAATGAAACCAGTGAATCTTCTATTTAAATGTTTATCATTTGTGCTCTATCCAAAACAAATTTAAAATCAGATATAAGAAAACAGTTTGGAAAAGTTAACGGTGACAGGAAACCCTACTTTCTGTATATTGCAGATATTAGGTTTACTTTTGAAATTATTTTTAAAAATCTATTCTTAAACAACCAGAAGAAAAAGAAACAATGAAAATTGTTTTTTTCCCTTTTAGTTTGAAGCTATATATGCTTAAGTCAAAGAATAAATTACACATCAAAAATCAATGTACATTGTAGCTGGCTAGTTATTCCACATTGCAAACATAAGACAGGGAATCATTTCAGAGTAGTTTCTACAAAACTACTTATGTAGATTTTTAAAATATTGTTACAATTTCACATTGTAAACAGGTTGATTTCAAAGTTAACCAAAACTGTATTTAAAAGGGCCGGGATTTAGCTCAGTGGTTCCACCACCTGCTTCACAAGCGCAAGGTCTGAGTTTGATCCCCACACCAAAAATAAATAAATAATATAAATAAAATAAAATAAAATAAAAGGCAGTCAATCGTTTTTTTCTTAAAGTGCATCAAGAATATGTAGAACGACTTACCCCAATACTAACACTAGTGAAAAACAACACCTAGGCATATGGATGCTTTCATTATGTTTGTTCCTAATGTTATTTTTTGATTTTCCTATAACGAATAGAGATATTGCTTTGATAGTATAGGAAAGGAAAATTATTAAAGATTTTGACCTACAATATATAAAGGACACATAGCCGGGGATTTAGCTCAGTGGTGCTGCTGCCTGCCTCAAAATCAGAAGGTCATGAGTTTGATCCCCGATACAAACAAACAAACAAACAAACAAAGGGCCAGGGATTTAGCTCAGTTGCTTCTCAAGTGTAAGGTCCTGCGTTAGATCCCCAGTATCCAAAAAGCAAAAAAGAAGTATATCCCAAGCAGCTGTACCAATGCTGGGGATGTGAAGGAACAGAATGAGAGTCAGAGGGCAGAAAACACTCAGCCAGGGGAAAACCTCAAGTAAAAATCAGTTAAATATGCAGCGAAGTCTAACACTGAATGTTACCAAGGGAAGAGTCTGGGCAGAGGACACAATCACTGCACTGAAGAAATGAAGGGTAACAAGGAACGACAGGGAGAAGAAGGAAAACAGTTACAGGGACAGTTACGTCTGTGGACGGCTGAGGCTGGGGACATCAACCCAAAGCCATCTGCTCTCATCGCCTCATGTGACCCAACTCACAGCATTTTAGCAATGAAACAGAAAGCACCAAAACCGGAAAAACACTTAGATGACCCTCAGCAGGGGAATCACTAATTATCAAGGTCTGATAGATCGGTCGGCTGTCTTTTGTTTAGGTTCCGTTTGTAAAATACTTGACAAAAATAGAATGCAATAAAGACGTTTACTGAAGAACTGAATGCCGTCAGGAGAGACTGAAAATGATCTGCCTCCTTTTTAGAGTATCAAATATATGCTCACGCAGCAGGGCCCCTTTTGTCTTTGCTCTCCCCTCGTCTACCTTCCACATTTGATTTGGGTTTGGGCTTGTCTTTTCCCCTCACGGGACAGCAGGAGAACATGGTCCCTGTTAAAGACCAGAACCAGCTGATATGTGGAGGTGAAACAGCCACATGCAGTGGTGGAGTTGAGGAGGTAGAGCCATTCTTTCTTGCTCAGACACCAAGACAGAGGTCTCTGCTTTTTCAAGACTAAGTATAACAAGCAGCTGTTTACTCTGAAAACTCCAGACCTCTACAAAGTCAAACATTTGTAAATGTCTAAATTCAGCCCAAACCGGCTTTTAATGGGCATTGAAGGGAAATCTACCAAGATATTTCCAAATGATTCAGTGATTTTGAAAACATTCTTAGCAAACTGAATTTCTGGAACAGACATCGACTACAGAGTAATAAACTTTGTAGAGAAGAATTTACTGCATTCTTTACCTCATCCTGATCCAACATCTGTTGCTTTAGCTTTTCAGCCAGCTGGCTCTGTTGGTTAATTTCATCATCCTGAAATGAAACATCATGTTTAATTTTCTTTGTTAGTTATGTCAGTTTTGATACCCTAGTTTTCTGAGGATAGCAAGACACTAAGATACCAGTCATAAGAGATCAAGAATCAGAGAAACAGGGCATGGGAACTGCAAGGGATTTTGGAGGTTTCTCTCCAGTTCAAAGATGCTAACAAGGAATTTCTAATTCAAAAATTAAGCAGGTGAACCTCTAACCATCTGTGCTGTAATATACTAACGTCCCAGATAGGGTGATGTCCCAAACACATCAGTGACCAGGAATACTGCCACAGGATGGGAAAGACACATTTATTTCCACATCAAATCTTTTACTTAGAAAGACTGGAAAAGTCATTTACTAAAGAGTTTATCTTTGCATTGTCAGATCTCCCTCTTGACTGGAAGTTAATTTTCTTACCAATTTTTTAAAACTGTGAAGGCAGCTGGGGAGCACAGTGTTAATGCTTACTTCCCAGGCTGTTGCTGACTTGGGAGGTGCAGTGTGCTCTCCTTTCCTTTCTGCCACTAGGTGTTGCTGCCACAAAAGTTAAGACAAGTCCTTGCCCACCACTCCCTGCGGGCACCAATATCTTGGCCTCTCCCTCGATACCATCCTCCCCAGCGCAGGCGATGATGGCTAACTGCATGAAATACTCAGTCTTTGCTGCAACACTTTTACCATTTCAAATGAAATTTTAAGCACAACCTATGAAAAAATGATAGCCTGGCTTCCATTTGCCTTGTTAGAAATAGGAGAAAAATTCTGTTTGATGACACTTTTTGGATCTATACCCCAAGCAGAGTCAAATCCAGTTCTGTATTATTCAGTTCTTCTTTGTGTCAGGTCCTGCTGAGGTGCTCTCATCAGCAGCCCATAAAAAGCCCCCGTATTATGCTTTCTGCCCTTCCCACAGGTCAGGTAAGTGAAGCCGGCCTATGTAACTACGTCAGTTTTCCATGGGTGGTCCCCAGCCTGTTTGGTGGCACCTATACATATGTTTGAATCAGGTTAACTCAGTGTCACAAACTAATGCTTTCCAAAGAGCAAGAATATTATAAAATCGGTAGTATAGGCTCTGCGTCTCCTTCTCTTTTGTATAGACCATTCTTTGCCTCCTCTGCTCAAAAAAATCTTATTTCCAATGATTTTTTTTATACCAATATTTCTACAAAAGACTGATGCCATTCCTCCCTAAATCAGATTCCTGGCAAGAGAATCAGGGAAATTACACCAGAATGAAACCAAGAGGGAAAAAAAAGGTACTTCTCCAACCAACAGACTATTTTGTAAGACATATTTCTCTTCTACTTTAGAGATTTTGCATGTCAGTTACCAGAAACAATTTTGTGTTTGTGCTTCTCAACACATAAATATTAAACAACTTAACATAAAAGACCCAAGGAGTTTAACATCAGGGAGCCACCATCTTTCCCCACTGGGACAAATGAACAACACTCCAAGAGTTAGAAATATCGAGAGAAAAGAAACAGTGGTGTGAACTCTTTGTTCTTCTACAGTACTCATTTCAAAGCCTGAAGACTCGGGCTTCCTCCTTGACAGGTGACAAGCTGGGATTCTGAAGGTACAACAAAAAAAAAACAAAGGCCCCTGGCCCAACCTTGAAAAGATGAAGAACAAAGATAAGGATACAATGTGCTGAAGACATTTCCCAAACTGCATTTATCCTTTATGAAAGCATCTTCCTAGGGAATTAGTATGGTTTGTGGTTTCCCTTTTTTTTTTTAATTTCTCAAAATGTTCAGAACAAGGCACGCCACCTGTTCTGTATCTCCATGGGTGAGTGGATGTCTTAGGACACGTTTAAGCATGCTCATTCTGCCGCCGACTAATCAAGATCTAGTTCATGGGTAACAGATTTCAAAACACTTTTCAAAAAATAAATTAGGAGCTGAATTTCCTTGTACATGAAATAGTATGCATAACCCCAGCTGTCAACAGGTCACTGGTCAACTTTAATTATTAAAATGTTTTGTTGCAATGGTAATCAGTGTAAGAAGTAATCTAATTATACTTCAACTTAACTTTTCTTGGATTTTCAATAGTGAGGTAGTATCAGAGAAGTAACTAGAAACAGAAGAGATGGCACCAACACCAATTGGTGTTATTCCTCTGCTTTCAGCCCTACTCAACACCACCACCAGTTTAGTAACTCTTCAGTGTGGCTTCTCCCTCAAGCAAACAGACCCAGAAAAGAGAAGACGAAAAGAGAAGTCTAATAGTTACAGAACATTTGTTCTATACAAGAGGATTTTATTTCCCACTGCAACCTTCTGAAGTGATAGATACAAGTCCCATGCTACAAAGAGGAGAGCACAGTCAACCAGGGCAAGGCACAGACAGGCCCAGGTCTTGGCACTGCTGAGTAGTTGGCCTGGTTCCACAGTGTATGTTTCTCCATCTTACGGCACTGACTTTGGAAAGCGGCTGTCCTTAGACCCTTGGAGAGGCGATAAAGCGGGAAAGAGGGGCAGCCAGGAAGAAAACATGTAGTCTTTCTCCCACTGTACTCTGGAAAGATGCACTGGGGTTGACTAGTTCCTCATGTAAAGGATTTAGGTCAAAATGGGATGAGTGCTAGACTGGAATTCAGAAGACCTGTAACCTCATTTCAACTCTGCACTAGAGGCAGTGTGAAATTGGATAAATCATGTATCCAGTGTAGTAGGCTAATGTCTTACCTATTCCTTGATACTCTCAGTTCTACCATTCAGTGGTCTATGAAGACATTATATCCCAACTTAGGTATTTTCAAAGTATCAAACCACTATATTTCCAGAAGGAAGAAGGTATCTTCTAGAACCTTTGAGAAGACACGTAAGAATGAAGCTAGACAGACATAATCAGGCAGCCCATAGTTAGTCACTGAAGCAGATCACCAGGTTGGATGCCCTCATAAGGCCAAGGCCCTGGGGTTTAGTTTCCTCTCACTCTCTCAGCATTGCACTGTGATGGACCACAAATGCTAATTCAGAATTGCACACCTTACCAGGATCTCAAAGCTTATGCCACAGGAAAATGAAATAACAAAAAACATGGCCATCAGGACAGAGACTGTAGAAGTCACCAAATGAATATCTTAGACAAGGCAATTTGCTGTCTCTAAGACTGGTTCATTGTTACATTTCAGAATGAGACTCTGAAATTTTTCTAAGTCATGAAAGCTCTTCGTGAAACCATGGTAAATTATGCTAATTCTAATATTCTCTGAAGATTTAAAAAACGAGCCCATCAATTCTTAAATGAGAATAAAAATGTATATGGTTTTGCTTTGCTGTTTAAACAACAGAAATTCTTTGGAGAAATTAAGAAGTGAATAAACTTAACTTACAATTGATCTCTTTTTTCTCTCAGTTTGAGGTTTTGCATAAAATAAATGGGTAGAAATTAAAGGTAACAGTATGCCCAGAACATGAAGGGCAAGTGACCCAGTTCCCTGGAGTCTGAATATTTTATTAAATGTGCTTTCAGAAAGGTAGGGTGATCCTGGTTTAATGTTGTAGTTAATATGCAAATTCCCATAAGCAAGCAAGAGCTAGCTTCTTTAAGGCAGCCAGTCACATTCAGCTTGTAAAGGTGACAATAGACTCTGAGCTTTAAAAAGAGAGAAGCTTGTAAGATTAATGGCAACGTTAACATAACCAACCTGTTTCATCCAAGGTAGAGGTGTCCCCAAGCACTCTGAGCTGAACAACAGCAGAAAAAAAATTAGACTAAAAATATGAGCAACCTTGATTAAATGAACTGAAAGGATTTAGAATATTCCAAGGGCAATATGCCAAGATCACGTAAAACCATAAAACATCAACTTAATTTCCTATGCCTCTGGGGTTCCTCACTCGACCTTTATTGGTACATGTTCTTCAACATCTATTTTGTATTTCCTCTTCCAACTTATGAATTTACATGATTGCTTGAGTTCCAAAAGCCTGTCACAAAACTAAACAGCTTTAATTAGCATGTTCCCATCACTTCATCCAATAATCTGCCACTGAAAAGAACTGCCCTGATGAAGTAAGGCCATCAGTCTACACTGCCATTACTTCTCAGCACATAGCTACATGACTAAACTCACTTTTGATTTTTGGGAATCATCACCCTTGCCCAAGATCAGGCACTGTTGATTTTTCCAATAGTGGGATGGGCCCAGACAGAAGAGAGACATAAACAAACGGCAGGTACACTCACACAACTCCTCTCCCTTGCAATAATCAGCTCAGTCCAATTTCTAGAAATAAAAACTCTAAATAGGACCTGTCTGTTTTAACCAACCTCCTTCCAGTCCAATTTCCATGAAGGTTTCTATTCCACATGAAATCAAGCACCCTGAGTTTGCACAATTCGGAGCAAAGATAGGTATTAGGAAGATACGGACCAAGACTAGTCTGCAGTCCTCAAACAGTTCCATGGGGCTTGATGCTATCTGGGTTTATACCAGAGAGAGGACTATAAACCTCTGTACCTTATCATCCAGTTGCCTGTAGAGACTGGAAATCTCTTCATCATACTTCTCCTTCTCCTCTGTAGAAATGCCAGCGACAACAGGAGCAATGTTGTCTATGATGGGTGTATTATCACAGGGCTCCAGATTCTTCTGGTCCTTAGCACTGATCTGTTCATCTTCAGGCACAGCTTCTCCTGCAAAACAGCCAAGATGAGCTGAAGATTAAAGAAATTGAGCATGCAACCCTCCAGGAAGAGTTCTAAAAATAGTCACTGCTGCTAAAAAATACACAGAGGACACACTGAAGAGCTGTTACATACAGCGAAAGTCTGTGTTCCTTCTCTTTGATGAGAAAAGTCATAGTTAATTGACCACAACTAGACTAAAGAAGATTTCCCCTTTCCTTTCGATGCATAACTTAAGTCAACTGGTTCCACTGACTACACAAGCTTGTAAGTAATCCAACTTGTAGCAATGCCTCAAATTTGGGGCATTTATTTTGCTTTTGTTGAGAAATATGCTGGGGCTTTACTAGAATTATATTCTTTCTGGTGACTGATTCAAAGGGAAACATCTCTGAGGCATGCTAATTACCAATTAATTATGTTTCTGTCTCATTAACAGAAACAGCCAAATCAAGGGATACATCACCATTGTTTAAACAGAACACCTTAGGGCCAGAATCCTCAAAACGGGGAATATCTCGGAATCTGCATGAGGAAGTCAGGGCAGCCTGGACACAAGGACTCCTACCAGTGCTGTGCAAATGCACTTTCCACCACCACTTTCTCCCTGAGGTAGTCAGAATTAATTGGCTCTGCTGGACAGTTCAGAGAAAACAATTTCTTGTGATGTCAGGTAGTCCTAGGAAAAGAAAAAGCAGCCAATCTAGAATATCATGCAGAGATCCTACATTCCACTTTCAGTCTGCAGAGTACAGTTTGTTAGGATCTTCAAAAAACACTGCTAAATTTAACAATGCAAATTGAGAAAAAGCTGCAATTCTCAAGTTAGCTAAGGGCTATCCCCAACAAGAAAATCACCTTGCAAAGACACTCCGTGAACTGGATTCTATTGAAAACCACTTGGCCCAACTGAGTCTCTCAACTGTCTTCTTGAAAAGCAAACCCAATTCAAACACATTTTTCCATTAAAATGTTTACCATAACTTCACACTCATTTCACTACAGCCAGTGAATGTTGGTCATGTTCCAAGCCTCACCCAGGTTCACAGCCCATAAAACTCATTTTGTGAAAATTCCCCAGGAAAACTGCCCTGAGCCAAAAAGAAATTAAAAAAAAAAAAAGAAAAAGAAAAATAGAACTGAGATTCTAATCTGTACCTTCATTAGCAGTATACATCGTGCTCCGAGGGACTCACTTGAATATTGCACACTTAATTTCAATGTGAACACAACAACATGTGGTGCCCCAGGTTTGTGGCTTACGTTTCCACGGCTGCACTTGATAATCACAGAGCACTAAGGCCTCCACATCAAGAACAACAGACACAGATAGTTTCACTTTTGTATAAGTTCTGTCTTAAGCAGCAACTGGAAGCAAAATCTCACATCAACTATTGCTTTGCTGAATACAAACTGGACCCACTCCACTTTCCCTTTTTGACTGGACTGTACTGTACCTAAGCCTTTTTCTAGAATTGCTGACCTGAAACAAATAACAGAATATCAGAGTAGCCTTTGAACTGAACCGGTACCAAGGCAATATTTCATTCATTTAATTCCAATTCCTGCCTTAAAATATCCATTAACAGCCTTAGTGTGTGGCCTGGATTTCATCCAATTAAAGGATCCATATTCTCTACAGCCTATGAAATTCATGGGCTATAAAAGCAGTAAGAGAGAGATAGATATATGAGATAATTTTTAATCACACAAATTATTCACAACTTTAAAGTCCTTCCCTTTTAATTCTGTTCCTTCACCAGAAAAATTCAACACTAACATTTTGGCAAATGTTCTTTCTCCACTTAGTTTTTTACTTAATGTCTAATTTTTTCAGGCACAGCTTCTGAAATTAGGGACAGGGTAACCCAGTGCACTACAAATTGGCCTTCAAGTTCAAATATGATGAAGGTGGATTCTTAACTGTATAGAACTGGAAGCCAACCAGACTATGATCATATTTTTCACAGGCGAATTCACTCCAAGGAGAAAGACATTTCTCCCAGTCTCTTTGGTTCCCAATGGCTGGAGTGGCAGTGATATCACAATACTGGGATAAACTAAGATGTTTTCCAGTGTGCTTGTTGATTTATCTGGTCAGGAAGTGGCCAAGGCTGCACTTCTGGCGTAGCAAATACCTGCTCTAAACACAAGCCACATGCCTGACTCCCCTGAAAGCTGCCCTCGGCTTGTGCTAAGGAGTTACCCTGTCACCAAAGAGTGAAGATGTTCTGGATTAGAGGCCCAGTGCACTTCTGGTGCTGCTACAGGGCACCCTGAAAGTGATCAGTGGACTCTCAGAAATATGTCCACAGCTGTGACAGGACACTAAAGCCAAACTGCCTCTTCTCACAGGTTTGATTAATCACAAATTCATGTCTTGTCTAACCTCTTGGATTGCCTTTTGTAAAGAAGAGGAAATAATAATGCCTTCATCACAGGGCTGTTCTAAAAATAAATGAAAGCAATATACATAAAAAGCATAAAAGGCATTATTGTTTAACACCCATCTCTTACCTCCTCTTCTCCCTGACAAATATGCAACATTTTAGACTTGGCAGATAAATTTTTACTATTCTGGAATTAATATTTCTAGTGTCTTTGTAATACCTTTGTGGCTGGACCAAAGTTCCAAAAATAAAATATGATATAGGCATGTAAGTCCCTTTTAGGTTTGTTTTTATTACTATTAAAACGATATTTGAAACTCATAAGCAGAGTCTGTGGTTGCTCTTGGACAATTCTCTCAAGCAAACCATCAATAGCTACACCTAAACACCGAGCCCTGCCAGTCTATATTCTAAAGGTCAGGCAGTTGAGGTTATTTTTTGCAGCAGCCATTCAGACAGAGCAGAACAAAGCAGCAACATGCCAAAACAAAGCAGCACAGCTCCTGGCCGGAGAGGAACCAAAGACTGTTCTCCTGCACACCACTGCCCTTGAAAGGACCGAGAAAATGACTTCCAGAAGCGTCCCCTGGTAACTACACTGTCCAGCTCACAAAGATGTGTGGGGACTGTAAATTCCCAACAACAGGCAAGACCTGACACCAGGCAATCTGTCTCCATGGCAATCTCACCACATTAATCGAGAATATTCCCTGCACTGCAGTGGACGGAGTCTCCGGAGGAGCCCCTGCAAGGTGATTTTAGAATAACTGATTTTAACAAGGAAGACAGCTGCAAACAAACCCTGGAGGAATAGAGCACTGACATCTGCGGTGGGAGAAGCAGAAAGGGGCCACCAAATGAAGATTAGCACCTATTTTTGTTCTCTCTGCATGAAAGACAGATTTCTTTCAGTCTAGCCCTGGAGGCTCATCCCGCTAAGGGAAAGAGGTTATAATATTGTAAAGCATCTTCTTTTCTAGACTGAAAGGCGCACACACACACACACACACACACACACACACCAGAAACCTTCCCCTTCTTTAAATAAACATCCTGGCATTTACTATTGTCAGATGTAATTACCTTTTAAGGACTAAAAAGATTTGTGTTTACACAGGAGCGTTCACTTGGAGCATACCTATCAGGCTTGCAGAGCATTCTAATTATAAAATGGAAACCCCCAGAGAGCACAAACAACATTTCCACAAAAAATAGAAATCCATCAATTCCAATAGACAAGAATGACAGACTAATCAAAAATTCTCATTAGGTCTATTACTTTAAAATCCTAAAATAGTTTTTTTTTTAAAGAAAACCATTAGACTGCCAGGAATTCATTAAAATTTCACACATGAAATAGCAACAAGCTAGTTTTCCTTTTCATAAGTTGAGTTCCCTAAGCCTCAGGAGAACACAGAAAGGTAATTGCATTCTCTCAACAACTCCAGGGCAGAGATTTGCCGGTCACTCACAGCTTCCGCCAGAAACCACCATAGCTCTGGCAAATGAGGTGTTTTGTTTTAATCAAACGAGGTGTTTTGTTTTAATACCAATTAAATAGGCCCAGTGGCAAACCTAACGGTAAGTAATTTCTATATCAAAGAAACTAAAAGGAAATCTTTAAGTTGCCAGATGGATAAGAGCAGCTGGCCACAAGATGTCATTACATAAATGTGAGGTTCAAAAAAAGCATTTCTTTATGAGATTATTTTGCATGCAAATAGCATCCTTCACCCTAGCTACTAAAAATACTGTAAGCAGCTTAAGACATTCTCTAATCCCACCTAGAGTAACTTTGTAATAAACTGGTCACCTGGGACTCTACACCCTCTTTACTTTCATGACCTCTTTAACAATCTACAAGGTTCTCCACACAGTCAGTATTTCCTTACTGTTTGTGCTCTCAAAAGAATGAGGGCTGCCGGGCATGGTGGTGCACACCTGTAATCCCAGCACCCAGGAGGCTAAGGTAGGAGGATCGCTGTGAGTTCGAGACCAGCCTGAGCTACACAGTGAGTCCCAGGGCAGTATGAACTACATAGTGAGACCCTGTCTCAAAAAGAAAAAAAGAAAAAAGAAAGAATGAGGGCCCAGCAAATTAGATACCCTGAATGAGATACCAATTTTTGCAAATACACAACAACCATGAATCCAAGAGGGAGGCAGCACAGTCTATAGATTTAATGCTAAAACAGCAAATACTCCACAAAAATCCCAAAGTTTCACAGAGACCATGAGGATTAGGTTTTCCAGTTACTGGACGGTGGCTGCCCGTCTGACAGGTTTTGAACTTGGAAAACAAATCTGCTCTAGAGATGACCAATTCTTCCTACCTTCTCGAACTGTGACGAAAGCATTTATTGGCATGACTTCCACAGATGGGGCAAATCTACATTATTTAATCTTAAATCTAATTATTCAAGACAAGAGACAGCAGATATAACAGATTATCAGGTCACTGGGTCTCCTGACAACTGGAACTGCAGATACTCCTTTTTCTGACTGAAACCCCTATAAAAAAGGATTTCTTTCAAAGGTGAGAAATTCCAAGTGTCAGAGATTAGCACACACTGAGAGTGACTTGGTAGTCATGGGAACACTGGACCCAGCCACCTCTGCAGGTCACAGCCCTGTCCTCCAGCCCTTCCTCCACCTCCTCCTGTCAAGAGCTTTCTGGATGGAGGACAGGCAGGGGGTGTGATTCATGCTGAGTCCAGCTATCTGTATAGGATTGTTCGAGTCCTCTCCACACAGATGACCAACAAAGCAACACAGCTTAAATTTTCTGGCAACGGCCCCACTCCATTTATGGACTGTTTCTTACGCAAGCTGGTGAACACTATGGTGATACTCAAGTGCCCGTGGATCCTCCTGATTTGATGAAAGATGGTCCTTCACTCTGGCCCACAAGATGTCACTGCTAGAGTGTGGGGGGCATTTGTTACTTTTCAGCCACCCAACACTCATTCTCATAGTAGCACCTCAACCTCTTTTCGTGAAATTACCCCTTCAGTTGCATGTAGTCTTAATCTGACAGTTTCTCAATGTCCCCTGTCCTTCCCTAGCCGACAAACCACCAACCACAGTATTCCTGCTTCTATGCTGGGCCTCTGCTCTCCAACGTTAGGATGTAAGGATAGGAAAAAAAAATCTCAAGAGGACACATTCCAGGTATGACCCTCTGAGACCTGTCAATTTTCTGTTGCCTGTATCAGCTCCAGTTTCTGGCTGTCCAAGCCTGGTTCCTCAGCTGTTTGTGTTTTGTTATTGTGTTCTTGTTTTGGTTTGGTTTTGTTTTTTGACTCTGTGAATCACTTTGAATTCTCTTTCTTTAAAACCTGGACAAGGTCAATTTCTATCGCAACACAAAGACTATAACTGGCACACTGGGGGGTTGAACCAGGCCAGTGGCTCTCTTCCTGCCTCCTTTATTAAAACAAGGTGTGGTTCTCCTTGAGCCACCATGCACATGCCCAGAGCTATCCTGTCTTAAGAGCAATGTCAGAAATGAAATAAGGGTTGGTGCAGAATATGCAGCCCTGCTATAAGAATCAAAGCTCAACTGTGCCCCATGGAAAAGACTGACTATAGTGAATGCAGACGAAGCCCACTGGCCTCACAATGGGGCTGTTATAATTAGGTACCATAAACTGAGCAGGCTTGTAAGCATCAGATATTTATTGGCTCCATTTTGAGAGGCCAAAAGTCCCAAATCACAGTGCTAGCAGTCAGGTTCTGGGGAGCAGCCTCTTCTGGTTGTACTGATGGTGTCTTCTCATTCTGTCCTCACATAGCAGAGAGCAGAGAAAAGCAAGGTTCCTTGGGACTCATGTAAGGGAAGTGATCCTCAGAAACTAATCATCTCCCAAAGGCCCCAACTCTAACGCCATCACCTTGAGTTGCAGGATTTCAACATATGAATTTCAACATTCAATCCACAGCATCCATCAAGCTACAAGGGATTGGTACAGACAGGGATCGGGGGGAGGTATGTAGGCATATAATACACAGGATAGTGTTTTACAACTTTTAAATAACATTGGACCAGGCAGGCCCCTCCCATGGCCCAATCCAGCCATGGGTCAAGACATGGCTCCCTTCCTCATTGCAACTGACTTGTTTCTCCCCTACCTCATTCTCTATGACAGCAAGTAGGAAAAAACGCAAGCATGCATATGTACTCACATGGACACACACACACAACTTCTCTGTTGCACCCCTTCCTTGCTCTCTCACAGCTGGAGGATAGCAGTGACACTTTTAAATTATAAACCCACCATATAAGGAAAGAAATCTCTTTCCCTGGGAGAGTGTACACAATTAACAAGGCTTCTCCATCACTCATTCAGGTCCCAACATGGCAACATCAATACTCAGGAAATGCTGAAGTAAATTAAGTAGCCACAGCCGACAGGCTAATGTGTGTGAGTCAAATTTCAAGAGAAAGCTGGCAATATCCTGCTACTCTCATTTGAGTAGAGGGCATGGTCTCTTCGCTGTTCCCTCCCCCAGTATCCTGCTGTCTAGTTTATAGCACTAACCAGCCCCTCAGGACTTCAGCTGTGAGGCATCAGGACTGACACATGGGACATCTTTGAAGGGCTTCCATCCCCTCGTTCTTTGGAGCAGAACTTTTCATACTCCTCTCACTGGCCCACACACATCACTAGTGCTAAGCTCCATATACAGACAATACCTACAACAAAAGAGAAGGAACTCTGGAGTGAGGCCCCCTCAGAACAGAGCCCACCTCCACCAGAGACAGATCCCCTAGAGGGAGGTGTCTAACCTCTTGGCACCTTAAAGGATTAAACACCCAGCCTGGGAACATAATAGAAACCCAGGCTTGGTTTATCGTACGTGTGATACTCAGTGCCCATCAAGTGCTATGCAGCTAACCCTTGAGATAACTCTGCACTCAGAGATGGTCAAGGGCCACTCCATGTATCTTTACTGCCTTTTATCACCCTCCTTCCAATCTGACATTTGTATCACCAGAGGTTCTCTACATTTAAGAACTTTGTCCCGAGAAAAATCACCTTTAAAATACAAGTGTTAACTTTGAAGGAAGGAGAGTTCTGCAGAATCCCTCCCCTACGCTAGTCCCGTTTTACTCAGTAGTAATGGTAGTGATGGGGCTCCCTCAAAACTCTCTCCCTACTCTCTTCTTCCCAATACACCCTCCACATGGTCCACATGGGGCCTCTCCCCTGCCTACATCATCAGTCATTATTCAAGATTGACAACGCTCAAATGCCTCTCTCCAGCTCAGGCAACAAGACCTCGGACCCAACTCCCTTTTCTCACATTTACCCAGACACCACTCCTTGCCTTCTTTTTCTTGTCTTCCTCATGACCAGTCTCGCTCTTCTCCCATGTTTCAGGTCTCAGGGGATGGGTCTGCCCTTCCTCCAGCTTGATCAAGATGAAACCATGGAGCTGTCCTTGACACCTCCCTCTCCCCGTGACCAATTCTTCACCACATCCTGCTCATTTCTCTTGCCAAATATCTGTTAGGCCCATTCACCTCCCCTGCTTCTACTGCCATGTCTCTCAATTCAACTGCCATTGTCTCACTGTTGGGCAACCACCTTACTTCCTTCTCTGCTCAATCCGGTCCATTCCCCGGCACAACCAATGGATTTTCAGAAATACAAATCCTGTACATTCTTCAGCTCACTACCGCGGAATGGCTCCTCACTGCTTCCAAGATAATGACCAAAATCCTGGGTGAGGACTGTGGATAGCCTTTCCAGGATCACCCATATCTACTTCAAGCCCCCCTCAGGCCCAGACACTCATACTGTTCTTTCACCCTCAGAGCCGGTAAATTAATGGGATTCTCTCAAGTGCATCCCACCCTCATCCCACATCTCCTAATCACTCAGCTAAGAGCTGTTACTCTCAGCTCGGTTGTCTGTGTTGCTCATCCATAAGTCTTCACGGGCTTCTTGCTGGAGGTCAAGGCCCCAGCTGTAGTCACTCTTGGCACCATATGCTTCCCTTTCTTGGTATGCAACACTTACTATCGCCACACACTTGCCAATGGTGACTGGAGTTATCTCCCTGCTCAGAGCAGAGGTCATCTCCAACTGCTTACCCTTTAATCTCCAGCACCCACATTAAGTACATATTTATTTAACATACGTTTATTACAGCTCTACTATGTGGCAGAAACCATGCCTTGCTTCTCCCTATTTATGTAACTTAAGGGCCTACACAGAATCTCACCCAATGGTATAGAAAACAGTAAATTTTTGAGTAGATTTTCAAGATAGGTGAAGCGGGACAATTAGTTAAAACAATGCCAAACAAAAAGGCCAAGAACACGATAGATGCCCCAAAAGATCTTGGCACACAGTGCACCAGACAAATGAGGCAGGGGGCCGACCCCAAAGGGCTACACTGATGCAAGAAGGAAAACTGGGTTGTTGGCAGGACATGGGAAAGGATGGGAAGTAACAGGGCTAATTACCCAGGGAATAATGCATTTAAGGCCTGTCCCCCAACCCTGTACCAAAAGGCCTTACTGAATATCCAAGTCACCCAACAGAGAACTGACCCAAGACTATTCCAGAAATAGAATAAAACTTCACACAGCCACCCCCATCTTGCCTTCCACCCTCTCACCCTCCTACTCCTGCCAAATTGCCAGGAATCATCCACCAACCCCAGGTGCTGAATTATTCAATTATTCTTGCAGCTTTTGAAACACATGTGTGGCTAGAAATTCTTCTGAAAAGACAAGAATCCTGTTATTTAGGCTACTAGGTCATTTTCTGATCCTCTCTGAATTCTCATTTGCCACGTAATTGTTCTTCAATTAAATAGTAGCTCATTGACACCCACCCTTACTAGCAAAAGGCAGAGGCAAATATATAATTACAAGGTATGCTGCTCACTCTGCAGCTATAAACAGGTGGAGTTACCTGCAGCCCCCTGAGCTTCTATGCTGACCAGGGCTGAGGTCTGCAGCAGCACTATAGATGTACATTATTCACATAGAAGATGTGAGGGACAATTTCCAGCTATCCACCATCCCCCTGCATACACATGCCACCCTGCCTTATTTCAGGTTGGGAAGAAAAGGCTTCTATCTTCTAACCTCCATCACAATGCTAAAATCACTAAAATAATCTGTCTACACTTGAATCTGGAAACCCCTCAAGCGTCTCACCCACAACCCACCCACCCACTGCACGTCAGCTCTGAGATATTTTCTTCCAGTAGAATAAACCAAAGAGAATGTTGGGCGGGGGGGAGTAGTCACGAAACCAGCCTGAAAGACTCCATTTTAGCACATGGCTTCTTTAGGAGCCCTCTATTTCTGTCTCTGAAGAAGCAGAGCATGACTATGAATTAGGTTTTTTAAAAAAGACCAAGTATTTGCCAGAGGTGACTTTTAACCCCAATCAATAATAAAACCCATCAGAGAGAATGACATTCTCCTGTAGGTAAAAGCAATCAAAGCCACAAAGTCTCAAGCACTGCCCTCCAAACCTCAAATAGGGCAACAAGACAGTGAAGGGCAGTAATAGATAAAGAGCAACTCACTCGAAATGGATTAGGGCAACCTTGCAAATAGCCACTTGCCTACCCCAACATGTGCCAGCCAAGTAACGGGGTGGGGATGCGCCATCACGCCAAGAAAAAGAAAACATCTGCCGTCCACACAGTCTGGGGGACACTGGACCGAGCTCAACCATGATCTCAAGCGTCTCCAAGGATGCCAGCAGTCACAGGAAAGCACCACAAAGACGAAGACAGCACTGCTCATTGTCCTTACCGCTCCTCCACCTGTTCAGCTCCATCTCCAGATGCTGGATAACATTCTTCAAAGTCTTGTTTTTCTCTTTCTCTTTTTCATATTTCTTCTTCCATTCTTCTGCTGTCAGTTCCAGGTTCACAGAGACTGTATTCTTGATGGTCTTAGCTCTGGGATTAAAAATGTAAAGGGAAAATTCTGAGTACAGCTCCTATCGAATCAATAGAAATAATCCTCAGGTTCTTTAGGTCCAAAGACATACCAACTTCCTAACTGTATTGATGGCACCCCTACTTGTTAGGGCTCCAAACTCATCTTTCATTTCTTTCTTTCCCATCCGTCAGTCTCTCAATCCAATGGACTTGTATTCATATTGTCTCTCAAGGTCCCCCTTACTCAATTCCCTCTGCCCCTGTCTGAGTCTGTTCTCAGTCCTGCTTAAGGCTATAACCCTCTCCCAACATTCAGCATCTTTCTTTAAGCACCCTGCATACCACAGCCACATTCATCTTCTTAATCTTTCAATTCAATAAATTTATGAAATACTGGGGATACACCAAGACAAATAGAGAAGGTCTCTTGGCTTCTTGGAGCTTAAGTTTCTTATATCAACAGTAAACATTGAAAACAGTTATTTCCCTTACTCATTTGCTATGTAGAATGAGTCCTGATGTGCTAAACACACATCAACACATGTCCCACAAGTGGGTGACATAACCAGACATGGCTGGCCAAGGGACACCATGGCTGCCTGCTGAGTACCTGCTGCGCTCGAAGCCAATCATCACCATGCTGCAGTAAAGGGCCCACTGTTCTCAGATCAGCCCATTAAAAAAAAAAGAAGAAGTTGAGATTTTTTTTAACTTGTTATTTCCCAATTTAAAACTTTAAAAAATAATACATGGGATAAACATATTTAAGGCCACCATTTTGCCACTCTTGGCATAAAAGAAGCAGCGATCTCCTAGGGCATATTGCTAGAGGACAGAGGAAGGGTGGGTTTTAATGACACATAGGTGGAAGCTGGACAGCAATGCAAGGGAGCAACTGGTAAGGGCAAATCGGAAGCTGCCCCAAGAGATAGTGAAAACCAAAGACACAATTCACCTGGAATGCACACAGAAATTAACACATAAATAGCTTTATCCTATTAAAAAGTAAACTCAGCACGGCAGAATTCTACCATTACTTACTTCTTAAGAAAGTAAAGTTCCATGTGACATCTTGTTTTATTTGCTATTCAAACAGTTCTTGTAGTGTCTATCATATTTGCCAGGATGATCAGATCTGGGTTAATGTTATCATTAAATGACATTCTGGACATGATTTCTATTTTACTGCAAGAAATTCAGCAATCCTCACCAGCACTACAGATGTCATTCCAAAAATTAATTCCTAAAGCAGACAACTAAATAACCTACTGTCAAAAAAGGAGTGACAACTTCAATGTGAGACTCACTAAAGAATTAGTATAATTCGCTCTCATTCACATTAGCTTGAGGCTGCTGTCCCCAAATGTGTGCCAACTCTAATTTTTCAAATAGCAGCAATTTTATTACTAGTTTAAAGTCTGTTCCAGTCTGACACTCTCACCTCACCTTCTAACATCCTCAGGGAGTTCTGTGGATGTCTCTCAGATTCAAGCACAAACACTGCAGCATTCAAGCACAAACATTATCAACTTAGTAAGTTGAAAAGTGAAAAACAACTCATGGCTAAAGAGCTTATTGTTGTTCAAAAGTACACTCTGAGACGACTAATTTGATATTTTTAAATTACAAAGAGTTCCTTGATGATTCCAAATAACACCAGAAGGAGAAAGATGGAGCCTCTCCGCTATATTCAGGCAGGTCTAGCCAAAGGCACATTTTGTGACTAGAACCAGCAAGGTGACCCTTTGCACAACTGGTACTCATTCTCAAAGTTCTTTTAAAAGCTGCCCAGAAAATTATTTTTCTTCTACTTCTGTAGTAATCAGGGTCCTGACAGGAAACAGATGATCTGCTCCAAATGGAAAGAGTTCGGAAAGAGTTTAACAAAGGCATGAAAAGGTGGTGGTAAATAACAAGTTGTGGTACCCTTACACTAGTGAGGGGGCAAGCCAGACTGGCAGGGGCCCAAAGGGGGAGACCTGGCAGAGAACAGCTGCTGGGTGGGTGCTGTAACAGTCTCTGCTCCAGGGCACAGCCAGCACACAATGACCCTGCAGGGAGGAAGCTAGGAAATAAATACCCTGACCACATTCTCGTCTCTCCTTAAAATCCCCGTCCATATTCCTTCCCACTGACTGAACCAGGAGCAAGGGAACCCATTGCAGTAGTGCAAACCAGTCACCCTCTGGGGCACAAAGCAAGGCAGAAAGGGCATAGAAAAGATGCAGCGGTGTAGAGAGAAGACACAGCACATCTCTCATTTGGAAATCAGACAACAGTAAGAAACTGTGTCTTATTCTGGATCCCTAGACTTCATTCAGCCACAAACTAGGCAGAGGGGCATGGCTTTTTACCCTCCAAAGGCACAAGAGAAAAAATCAGGTACCAATGACAGAGAATGATGTTACCTCTCCCAGAATTTTCTAGAAGTTTAAAATATCTACCCAAATCCTAGGCAGTTTGGGTGTACATTTGTATAGAAATTGGCAAGTTGGTTCTAAAAACCTATAGAAGCAACGAAAAAGGCCAAGAATAGCCAAGAGAATTTTGAAGATCAAAGCTAGAGGACTAAGTACTGATAGTATAAAGCCATAATAATTAAAACTGGTTACATGAAATTTTAGAATAGAAACAGAATGGAAAGTCAAGAAACAGATTTACTGTCATCTTCTTTATGATAAAGGTGCCTACAGAGTAGAGTGACAAAGGATAATTCTTTCAACATATGGCACTAGGCCTCCAATACCATATAAAAATCTATTCCAAATGGGTAAAACAATAAAACTTCTAGAAGAAAACAAAGGAGAGTTATCTTTGAGACTTTATGGTAGGCAAAGATTTCTTAAATAGGACATAAAATAAAAAATAAATTTGACTTTATTAAAATTAAAAACCTCTCATTAAAAATCACCATTAAGAAAGTTAAAAGGCAAGTCATAAAGTGGGAGAAGATATATGAAATATATACACCTGACAAAGGGCTGACCCAGAATAACTCCTATAAATCAATAAGAAACACTAAGCACAAACTTGACTATACTGAAAAAAAAAAAAGGTGCTTAGCATCATTAACCAAGAAGGAAATGCAAATTAAAACTATAATGGGGGCTGGGGATTTAGCTCAGTGGTGCCACTGCCTGCCTCACAAGTACAAGGACCAGAGTTCGATCCCAGGTACCAAAAAAATACTATAATGGGACACATTTATATACCGAATAGGATAGCTAAATATATTTAAGCAGTTTAAAAATACAAACTGCTGCTGAGGAAGAGCAGTGACCACAACACTGAATTGCTACTGAAGAGAGTATGAATTATTACTATCATTTTGGAAAATGTTTGGTGAGTATCTACTAGAGCTAAACATCTCATACCCTAAGACACAGAAATTCCACTTCCATGCAAGAAAAATAAGGACATAGGCTCATTCAAAGGCACGGCAATCAAAACCATAGTAACTTTATAATAGCTCCAAAATGAAAACAATCCAGGGCCGGGGATTCAGCTCAGTGGTGCTGCCGCCTGCCTTGCAAGCACAAAAACCCAAGTTTGATTCCCAGTACCAAAAACAAAAATACAAACCAAAATGAAAACAATCCAAATAGCCATCAACAGTAGGATGGATACAAACATGCTATAGTCAAACTACAGGACATTATGTAAGTGTTAAAAATAAACTACTACATCTAGCAATATAGATTAACTTCATAGACACAGTAGTGCAGAAAAACAGCCAAATACAAAACAGCACTATTTGATCTCATTTATATGAAGTTCAAACATAGGCAACACTAACTACCCCGCCCCCGCGCTGACAGAAGTTGGAATGACAGTGATCCCTGAGAGCTGGGGGTGTAGGTGAGAGGCTTCTAAGATACTGAGCAGTGGTTACCTTGATGTACATTTGTTAAAAATAAATAAATAAATAAATAAATATATATGAACTTTACACTCAAGTTCACACTTTTTACAATGTGTATGTTCTATTCATTAAAAACAAGTAGAAAAGCCCACGTAGAAAGGAATCATAGCAGATACAAGAATTTCTAGATTGTGAGATAAACTAGGGTTTACTAAGATACTGAATTTCTGTGCCCAGCAAATTTTTTATTTTAATAGAACAAATATTCTTTTTTCTAGGATGTTGAAAACAATCTTGCAAAGAGCTATAAAGATGGTCTCAGTCCTTCATTCCCCTAAGAGATCTGGAGTAAAAGGACAGAGGATATCTACAATTTCTTTTTCTTTTTACTGTGAATATTAGCAAGTTTAGAGAATACGGAGCCTAAAAGCCATTAGTTCCTATTTAATTTTGCTATAAAAATATACTTGCCTCCTTTGTGAATATTCAGCTAGTTGCCATCAGTGTGGGTCATTTATTTTATTTTTTGCCTTGTACACTTTTGGGGAGAGGCGTACCTGAGGATTGAACTCAGGACCTTGTGCATTCAAGGTAGGCATGGTGCCACTGAGTTACATCCCCTGTACACTTATTTTGTTTATTATTTCCCAGGTCTTTGACTCTGGTATTTCCCACATACTTGCAGGCTGAAATCACACTATAAAGCATTATATCAAGACTCTGAAATGGTGACTTAACATAGATCCTGACACAAGGCCACAGGTGGACATGACTCAGGGGTTTGTGCACAGGGCTACATATATAACTTTCAGATGGCTCGCGAGGAAACATGAAACTAGAAAGACAGCAGAAATTAAGAAGTGCTCCAAGGCAGGTTTATAATTTTGTCTAGCTGAGGATTCAGTTTTGCACTGGTTAGTGAAAAGGCACATTCTGAGAATGCATCAGGTGGTTTCATCCTTATACAGGTATCCTAGAGGGTGCCACTAAGTGGTATAATCTTATGGGAACCCTGTCACATATGTGGTCTGTGGATGATCAAAACATCATCATGCAGGGCCAGGGATTTAGCTTAGAGGCGCTGCCACTTGCCTTGCAAGTATAAGGTTCTGAGTTCGATCCCATGTACCCCCCCAAAAAAATCAATACGCGAACTGTACAGCAATAGCAATAACATCTGATCATTCTAATGTATTCTCTCTTTGATACAGGAAAACAAGCCAAAGACCCACAGGAGCCCTATTCTAGACACTTACTGATCAAATAGGCTGAAAAACTACTCAATTATTACAAAGTGACCTAATTATTCAGAAAGAAAGGGGCACAAAAGGTCTTGGGTCTTCATTTCTAAGAACGCTCAGGTTTTACCTAGAGCCCCCAGTGTAACAGATATAAATGCTATACCTAGCAGGCACTGAACCAGCCCCTAACCAAAGGCTGCTTAGTGAAAAAACCTTGAATTGATCTCAGGTTTCAAGTCTAACAGCAAGATCTGCTCAGTAAACACAAGCCCAATTGTGAGAATGCCATTATCAAGGACCCCCTGTTTTGCAGTTTCTCTCTGGCTTGCTTGCTCAGGAGATGCAAGCACTTCAGCAGCATGGAAATCCTTCTCCACTCCATGGAGGGAGCTAGGCCCAAGCTTTTAAAAGAAGGCAGGGCTAATCATTAACCCCCCTTGGAGAAGGGAGAGCAAACACAGCCCACAGACAACAGAGGCCTCAGAAATCAGAAACACACATCTACCTCTACTTGACACTCAGCTTTGTTATTTCTTTTCCCAGCACCCCTCCGGTTCCTCTATCACTGAATCTCTCACTTACACATTCAGAAGCACATGCCCAGGCTAAGAGGCTAAGTACTCCTCTGCTACCACCAAGGCCAAGCACCCACACCTGTCACTTTGAAAAGGCATCTCTGTAATTTGGCATACTTCCTTCACTCATATTTACAGGCCATGGGCAGTTCTAAATGATATGCATGCCACCTATCAATGGAGTTTCTTGTAACCATTTTTACCTCCTTGGGAGAGTCAGGAGGATTTTCGTTCTTGATACATTCATGCCTCCCATTTCAGCATGCTCCTTTGCTCCCCAGGTGTTCAGGATAGTACTGGCATTTGAATAAGGAGCTCAAGACAACTTCACACCTTCAACTTGTTTAATAAATCTGTAATGTGTGATTCTGTAGTGTGAACGGTGTGTGAGACACAGAAGCTGAGTCCTCTGTCTGAGAAAGTAGGTGGGGGTGGTCCATTCTCTATCAGGATTTCCCAGAAAAACAGGGCCAACAGGAGAGAGAAAGACAGACAGATTATGTATCCTGTTATACAAGAAGATCACATTATGTATTCAAAACATATCTTTCTCTATTTATTTAAAGAAGTTGGCTCGCATGACAGTGGGGGCTGGTAAAGCTAAAGGCAAGGGGCTCGCTCACCCATCAGGCTGGAACTCTGCAGAAAGTGAAGCTACAGCCTTGAAGTGGAATATTTTCTCTGGGAAGCCTGAGTTTTTGCTTTTAAAGCCTTCACTGTCATCCTTCAGGGTAATCTATTTAAAGTCCACTGACTGTACATGTTAACCACATCTACAAAATACTTTCAAAGCCACAGCAAGATTAGTATTTGATTAAACAATGGGTCCCACAGCCTAGCAAGGTTGACGCCATCACTAACATACATCATGTGAGTCCAAGTCCTGTGCTTCCTTGAGTGGCTGGTGAAGCCATTGCCCTGCTTGCAAGGAAGAGGATCAAAAATAAGAAATTAAAATGTTTATGACTTAAATGAGGAGTCAGCATGTAGTTAAATTTGTGTCACTCACAGTATCTCTCCGTACAAGAGTGAAAACTAACCCTATTGTTGTCCCAGCAATGGGCCTTCCAACAGGGGTAATGTGAGTCCTTTTTGGATTTCTGTTAGAAGAGCCAAGAATGTGCCTTGGCCAAAGAGCTCACTCTGCCTCTGAAGGTAACTGGTTCTCAGGCTCTAACTGCATAAACTTAGATGCACTCTATTCAGGCTGCCCACTCCAGGGCCACTAAAATGGCAGGCGGTGTGATTAAAATGATGGCATGGTCCTTTTAAAACAGTATATAGCAGGAAAAGAAGAAAGAAGATTTTCCCTAAGTTATCAATTCTCCTTCCACATTCAACATATACATAAAGTCATCGAATTATTCATGCTGGATCAATCGAAACCCTTGCTTCCAGGACCTGCTGAGCCAAATTTTCCCGAACTGATTGGCCTCGCCCTCAGGGCTCCCTTTTCTCCATCAACACCCCAAATCAAGGTACATTAAACAGGCTTCCAAGATAATTGGGTGATTTGAGTCCACACTTCTAAAACTTATAAATAGCTTTAAAAAAAACCCTTATAAATATCTTTTTCCAATAGTGCAATACAAGTGCTTTGGAAGAGTAATTAAAGAATAAAGAATAAAATGCAGGAGGCCAAAAAAAAAAAAGGTCAATGAAAGTGCTCTAATTTGAGCCTGGCTTTCTGACTCTTGACCGCCTGGAGTTTTAAGTGCTGCCCCTCAATTTGCTTAAAACTATGGCGGCTTCTGCCTCTTCAACAGCACGGTGTTGGGCATTCAGGGAGAACAGAAGAGCAAAAATTCATCACTGACACCAAGACACAGACATGGAGAGTTTCTTCTTTTACATCTGTCTAATCTAGAAATTTGAGGAACATTGGCTGGGGCTGGCCAGGGTACCTCAGATATCTTCAGACCCTGCTGTGCTTTTCCTGCTCCAAAGTCACACTACTATGTTTTACTCAGAGCATCCATCCAGGCCAGCCTGCCACGAACATGTACTCAACTCTTCTCCTCAAAAGAGCCACAAAGGAATAACTGAAAACCCTTACACTGCCTCAAGATCTGCCCACCTCTGCAACATGAATATAAGGAATGCTTTTTACACCGAATGTGGGATGCACCCAGAAGCTTTTGTGAGTTCAAAGAGCCTAATCTCATTTGCTATCAGATACCATGTCTAATTCAATGTTCTAACTCATGCTTGCTGTGCAACTGGGTTCAATGAGTACATTTAACAATAAAACAAGTATAGGCCCCGTAGAGAAGCTCAATGTCCTTAAAGAATCTATCAACTAATTTAGGGATAGCATAAAGAGAATAAAGCCTCACACATATCTAAACATACACAGAAAAACAAACCAGATCCAAACACAACCCAACTCCTGGGCATTAACTATCACAAAATGGTGTGACGGTTCAGCAAGGAATCCTACAGTAATTTTTTTTTCCTCAGTGAGTTTATGGGTACATTCTAGGTATACAGTACAGTTACATTCATCATTGGTATCTTGCACCTTTACATGACAGGCAGGTCTTGGTTCTCATTTTTTTACCTGTTCATTTATTTGATAAGCATTTATTTACTGACCACCTACTGTGCCCCTACTTGTGCTAAGTGCTGAGTGGAAACTGATGCCAAGGACACACTCATTCCTTGCTGTCATGCAGCTCAGAATCTCGATGACACTGATGAACCTTCTTCATATGGAAACATAATTGACATTACTGTTTATTTCCTAGAATCCTTGGGTATCGGCATTCAATCCAGTCTCTTAATTACAGTGCTGTCCCTTGTAGAACTTTATATTCAGTCTAATCTCGTCTATTACCATGACCTTTCCAAACATCAATCCATCAGACTGCTTTAATGTGTGATTGTGTTCACACGTTACATGCTGGTCCCATGCTAAATGAAAACTGAAGCAACTTTTACATACTTCTCTAAGAAGTAAGCATTATTATGTCTCATTCTACAGGCTAGAAGATTTCAGGCTGAGACAGAAGTAAACAAGAGAATGGTCAGTGGCAGATCTTAGCTTCATAACTGGTTGTGCTAAACACAAGGGCTGTGCTCACCCACTGCAGTGCACTCACCCAGACTGCTACAGTTGGGCTATGGTTTGTGTACCTACGACAGAAGCCTGGTCATTAATGTGATGATGCTGAGAGGTAGTGACACCTTTTAAGAAATGGAGCTTAGTGCAAGGTAACTGGGTTACTGGTGATGCCGCCTTCCGAAGGATTGTGGTAGTTTCCACAAAACCCTGGTTAGTTCACATGACAGGATTGTTATAAAAGAGCAAACCTGGCACCTTCCCAGCCTCTCTGGCTTTCTTTATCATCATGTAGTCTCCCCTTCTCACACAAACCACTGCCTCTGTGGCGGTATCTCTCATGAAGTCCTCTACAGAGCCGTACTGATGACAGTACCATGCTCTTGAATTCCCAGAACTGTTAGCTTAAATACACCTTTTTTCTTTATAAAGTGTCCAATCTCAGGTTTTTGCTATAGCAATAGAAAACAGACCAATATAAAAGTTCCTGAGCAGGCAACCCTCATGTGAGAAGTTCTACATCAAATAGTACAGGCCACATCCTAGGATATTCTGTATCTTTCCTCACTCATTGACTGTATCGTCTCAGGCATGGTATGCAAAGGCTTTTAGCTTAACTCTTAGTTTTACCCTCTGTTCAAAGGTGAAATAATCCCTACCTGTTAGAATTGCTAAGGACTCTAACACATATCTGTTGCTTAAAAATGTATTAATGATAATGATGATGTTGATGAGGGCCTAAGATTAGAAGAAAGACTATCATATCTTGAACTGATATCTAATTTGCTATCTGTAGAGAGCTGCCAATGCCCACTAACAATAACTACCTGAGGTCAGACAGCCCAATGACCCAGGGTGACCTTGGCTTGAAACAATCCAGAATATTTTTGCTTTCCAGGTAAGAACTTCTTCAAAGAGATATTTCCCTTATAAATGCATTTGGAAGTAGCTTACTCAACTATGTCTCCAGAGGAAACTGCTAAAGCTCAAGCTTAAGACAGTGAGTGGGAAAGGCGACAGGAGCAGGATGCATTCTGTGTTTACCAAAAGCACGTGCTGGTGCAGAGGGGTCCCAGGAAAAGTAGGAAAGTAGGTGTTATGCCAATACAAACCCACTGGCAAATCATTTGTCACATCAAGGAAGCCACTGGGAGGAAGTAAAGGACCCAAATGCAGTTTAAAAGGTATATTAGTTCACAACATTTCAGCATAATTATTATTTATTTAGATATCCCACCAGTGCTATGACTGCATAATTCTATGTTCTGTGGAGGGCTCATGAAATGACAGGCTTAATGCAGTTTAAACAAGCCACAACAACTCCCCATGGAGCATGCCCACCCCACCTGTCCTTTCTCTAGGCCTCTGAAACTATTTCTCATGCATAACCCCTCCCAGGAGGAAGGCAGCAGAGCACTAGGGACATCCATTTACAAATGAGGCAGTGAAGGTCCACAGAGAACTGGTAACTTGTGTAAAGAACACAGGATTATTCTATCATATGGAATGATGGCAGAAGAATCCACATCTCCAACCTCAGCTCCAGGCTTAGCCCACTGTGTACTAAAAATGCTCAGGTCACTCAACTCCATAGCACTCCAAGCTCTTGGGAAACTAATTAACCATGAGAACACCATGGCTGAGAGGACTGGGCCTGGACTCCAAAAGTAAAGAAATATGACTGAAGGAGGTAAGCCTTGGGAATGGGAGGTAGATGAAAAAGGAAATGGCAAGAAAGGCAAGGAAGGTAAGAACCAAACCACACCCATGATTGTGACTGCAGGATTACTGGGCTGTTCCTGCTGCCAATCTGTCACCACCACAGAGACCAAATTTGTCTCATCCGGGCATTTTGTAAAGTGAGAAGATAGCTGCATAAGCCTCTTCCCTCAGCATATATCTGTACCTCCTACCTTAGGGTTAGCACAGAGCCTTTTTCTTTCTTGTTCTTTTCCACTCCTCTACATCCATCTAAATGGATGTTTTACAAGCAACTTTGCAACACACCCCAAACATGTGAGTGAAAGGTGGTTATCAATCTTGAGACTAGTCCTCGTCATTTTCCTTGTCACTGGGACAAAATAACTGATGCCCACAACACAAAGGAGAAGAAGTTTATTTTGGCTAACACTGCAGTCCATGTAGGCTGGCTCCAAGGCACAAACAGTATGGCAGAGGGGCATAGAGGAGGGAATCTTCTTACATCATGGCAGCCAAGAAGCAGAGAGGGATAGGGAGATACATCCTTCCAGGTCATGCCCAGGGAGACCCGCCTCTTCCAACCAGCCCCATTGCCTAACTGTACATGATTCAAATACATGAGGCTTTTGGAGGAAACTGGAGTTAAGCCATACAAGATCTCTACACTTGAAATCATATAAACCTAAACATTAGACTTTGGTTCCATGAAGAACAAAAGCAATACTCCTTATCAAGTGGCATCTACAGAAAGTTTGAGTGTTCTGTTTTGTTCTTTTATACATCTTATCTTTCACTTTTTTCTCCTTATTATTTAAAGCCATAATTATTCCTTTGAATTTAATAAATGCCAAATGATTCTCAAGTTCACAGATCACCTGCTAGATGAAATTCAGTAAGTACTCACACCCTCATTTTGTTACTTACTGGCACCAGCCCCACACCACTCACATCTGAGACTTCAGACTCAGCTCAGAGTCTGGATCCAAAGAGACCAGACGCACCTCTGTCCGAACATTAGCGTGGACTTGGTCTCAGCCTCATTGAAGACAGAAGGAGAGCAGCAAATGACAATGGTGGTTCTACAGTTCCCACCCAGAGAGTCCTGGAGGATCCGAGTCATCTTGCTGTCCCGGTACGGCACATGTGTTTTCTATTTAGAAAAAGAGAAAGTATTAGTTTTGATGGCCCGTTCAAAGGAAAAATATAGGAGCAAACCAATAAGGGAGGGAGACACTGGACTTAGAAATATGCATGAAATAAGAGTTTGTGGCCAGGTCTTTGAATCTTGCCAAAGTTTAAAATGCCCATTGGAAATCAGCATCACTATTCACACTTTATAATGGATTGGATCTCCCAGCAACAGGTGCCCACAGCCAGGATTCCTTATGTTCTTTTCCAAACAGAAAAACAAATGAATCTCTGGAGTGCGTGACAAAGAGAACACGCAAACCCAAAAGGCAACTTTTCATAATATTATTTAATAGATGGGGTCAGGGTCACTTACTGTCCCTTCTGCCAAGGCAGAGATCACATTTCCAAGAGCAGACAAAGACTTATTGATGTTTTTAGCTTCATCAAGAACAGCTCCCTCGGCACCAGTTTTGCTGACCTACCGGGAGAAGATAAAGCAGTGAGCTGCACCAAACAGGAAGACATCAAAGCAGAAAATTCAAATTCACATGAGGGCAAGGGGGAAGGTCCTGCTAGAAAGCAAGGGAAAGTAAAAGTAAGTAAGAACTACATTGATAAAACCATCCCTGGAGCACGAGACTGGGGATTTGGTCTCTCCTGTTGTCATTTTCCTCTCTATTAGGTTTTAGTGGAATAGCTAAAATGCCTCAAGTGGGAGAGCCACAGATGCTTCCCTAGGGTGCATCCATCCAGGGAAACCAAGCTCTAGCAGTACCGTCATCACTAAGCGTGGGTCGGGGAGACGAAACTCCAGTCTCTAAAAAACAGGGAGCCCAGGGGGAGGCGTTAAAGAGAAAACGCTGTCCTGAGCCGCAGTGAATGGAACAATGGGTAAAACAGAAAATAAAAGTTCCAAATCCAGGGAAAAGACAACAGGTGGCAGGAATGTTAGTCCAGACTCTCTTCCTTTCCTGCTAAGTTCCACAGCCAGCAAAAAAAAAAAAAAAAACAGGGAGCCCAGGGGGAGGCGTTAAAGAGAAAACGCTGTCCTGAGCCGCAGTGAATGGAACAATGGGTAAAACAGAAAATAAAAGTTCCAAATCCAGGGAAAAGACAACAGGTGGCAGGAATGTTAGTCCAGACTCTCTTCCTTTCCTGCTAAGTTCCACAGCCAGCAAAAAAAAAAAAAAAAAAAAAGAAAAAAAAAATCAAAAAGTAAAAAAACCTGGAGAAGCATGAAAAGTCAAGTATGCCTTACACTCTAAATTTGTCTTTTTTCTCTACTGCCAGAGGGGCCCCGCACAGTGCCTCCTCTGCTGTGTTATTACTGGTAATTTCATATTTATAGCATTTGTTCTAGGTAGAGGGCAGTTTAGAGATGCTGGAAAAAGAAAAGAAAAAAGAAACTCAACATGATTCTTTCTATGTTGCCTGCCTGGACAAACGATGTGGGGTGAACAGCTGCCCTCTGAAGAAAGAAGAGAGGAGAAGTCATTTTAAACTGCATAAAAATGGATTTCAATTACATATAAACCAGAAACCTCTGACAGCAGGGGTGAATACTGGTCCAGGGGGAGGTTTTCTCAAATAAGACAGCTTCTTATCTCCCTTGGAATTGTGTGTACAGGGACCCCTGCTTACAGACACAGAAATCATGTAGCTGATGGATCACAAATGATAACAGTCCATTCATGGTATGGTTTTTAAGATGTTTTCCTATTTGAGTATCTTAACTCCATGAAACTCACAAGGCGGGTACTATTACCTTCCTTTTTAGAGACAAGGAAAGTGAGCTTCAGAGACGTCAAACTGCCTGTGTAGGAAAGAATGGCCTTAAGAGAGATGGAAACTAAAGTCCAGAGTTCTGTTTTATGAGATCACACTGTCACATTCATGTGGACACATCTAGGGCAAACAAAACAGACAAGAACAAAATAAACTATGCAGAGGACACGACTTTAAAGCATCTCATAAAACCCATTAGCAATAACCTCCAACATGGTACAGAGACAGGCCTTCACTCTGATGTACTACTGATAAGTAGTAGTACTGAGAAAACCACTGATAAGTAGTTTCCAGGTGTATGTAGGCCCTAACTATCCATCATCTCTGAAGCCATGTGGTGGCACAGGCTTGTAATTCCAGCACTCCAGGAGGCTGAGGAAGTAGGATTTCAAGCCCAGCTTGGGCAGTGTAGCAACTCAGTGATAGCCTGTTTCAAAATAAAAAATTAAAATTAAAAAAAGAAGAAGGTGGAGAGTCTGGGATGTAGCTGAGTGCAAAGGTCCCAAGTTCAACCTCTAGTGCTTAAAAAAGGAAAAAAAAAATTTTCATCTCTATGCTCAGCAAGAACAAAGGCGCCACTCGGCTCTTCGTGGTGCAGCAGTAAAGCTGATGATCAGTCCAGAACTAAACAGTTCTGCTCCATTATGTCCATCCTAGTGAGTGTTCGACCAGTTACAGGCCCATGCCAATAAAATTTTAGATCCCCACCCAGGAAGATCCAGACGGCTCTCTGCTCGGGTTTTCAAAATGCAAATGAAAAGAAGCAGAGCAACCATAACATGGTCTGTGGGAAGTCAGGGTGTAGTCAGTAAGGATCAACTGTACTGCCAGGGAGACTGACAAGGCTACAAGGCTGGCACGGACAGCAACAGCTAGAGCATGTCAGAGGTGATGGAAAAAGGTACTGTGTACATGGGGCAACTCTGTGATGCTGCCTGAGAGGGCGTCTGCCCCAGCAAGGATGTAGCAGCAGGAGCCTCCATCGTGCTATGGAGGGACCCTGGAGGGGCAGGTGGAGATTTTGGGAAGCACATTTGACCTGGAGTGTGACAATGTACCCAGCAAGCACCTAGGGGGGCATGGTACAGGGTACATACGGCAAGAGGGTCTCAACAAAACCAGGGAACAGTCAGGGCTCGTGGCTAAAGACTGACCACAGGTCTCATACTTGAAGGTACCAAGGCCACCTCATGAGACACTGTCAGTCCAGGCTCACTGCCAGAGAACCAGGGAACACAGAGTGAGGCCCAGGTCCTAGCTTTTCTCTTGACAAACAAACCTGCAGAGGCAGGCCTGCCACTTCGGATGGCAAAGTCCTTCCCTGGCCTAGCTCACTGCGGCAATAACACAGGCATCTTTCCTGTCCTCGGAAGTTCATGCCCCACCCACATGTATACAGCTAGCTGCCTTTGCCAGGCTAAATTCAGACTAACACTTGCCTGGGGTCATCACAAGGGCCTCCCAGGAAAAATCAGAGAGAGCATCGAAGCTCTTGCTTATGATGCAAACAGGAGACTTCAGGACAGAAAAGAGTGGGAAGACAAAGGTTAAATTTAATTACATCTTGGCTCAACATTAGAAACCTTTAAAGTCCTTTAAAACCAGGGAACAGAAAAGCACAAAAATTATAACATTGCACAGTGAACCAAGGAACAGGGGGAAATTACAGATAATACAAATAAAGAACCAATTACCTTTTCGCTCCCAGCCAAATCAACTAAATAAAGCTTCCCACTGAGTTTTTTTTCAGTTTCTACATTCTCTTGTTTAATATTAATCAGGAAGATGCTATGACTTCTAGAGCTGTGTTCATTCATGTCTGAAAAAGAAAATAGTTTACTGCTTTCCAAAGAACACATAAAAACAAGTAGCTAGCCTCTGGTCTTAAAGGCACAACACATCATTCCAGAAACCTTCATTTCTTTGAAGTCCAACAATTTTTAAAATTGTCTGAGGCGCCTGGAGTGCACACCTATAAACCCAGTACTTCAGAGACTGAGACAGGAGGATGACCTTGAATTTGAGGCATCTTAGTTTCCACAGTGAATTCAAAGCCAACCTGAACTATATACAGTGAGACCCAAGAACTTTAAAATATATAAATAAAATAAAATAAAATAATCTGAGACTACTCTTTCTTCTTTAAAAAAATGTTCACTCTAGAAATGAAAGATTTAAAATGCCTTCAACTAGCAAAGAAATTAATCTAAAATTCTTGGTTATCAATTTGAGATAAGAGATGCTACAGCTCCCCGTAAAGCTGCTGTCCTCCAGTGTCCCCTGCTAGCCCAGCTCCCTGAGAAGCCCATGGCTCCCCCACCTCACATTAAATCCCTCAGACTCTATCGCCTGATTAGTACCTGATGTTGCTATCTTAGTCATGTGTGTAAGCCTGGTCTTATCAGGAATATCATAAGCTTTTAAAGGAAGGATTAAGGCTTTCTTACGGAAGGATTAAAACGTACACTTCTATCACACATGCTAAGTGCGCAGAGGTCTCACCGATTAAATATGCTTCAATCGGATGAGGCCCTAGAAAAAAAAATGCTTTCCCACCCTGGTTTTGTCCACCAAACAGATAAAGACCACAGCAACTGTCCCCGATCATTTCTCAAAACCATTTTACCAGATTGTATGGTTTTTTTTTAACTCTATAAATACTTCATTTTTTAAAAATAGCTATAACCGGGCCAAGGATCTAGCTCAGTGGTGCCACACCTGCCTCACACGTGCAAGGTCCTGAGTTTAATCCCCAGTACAGGGAGAAAAAGTTAAAATTAATAAATGAATTTAGAAAATTACAGTAAACAAAAGCAACATGGCAAAGTCAGTTGTGTTTCTATACATATACAATGAGCAATCTGAAAAAGAAATTAAGGAAAGAACTCTGTTTAGAATAGCAAAAATAGGATAAAACACTTAAAAATAAACTTAATCAAGGTAATGAAGGTTACCATGAAAGCTAAAATTTTTGATAAGAAGATATTTCAAATGAGATAACAATATAACCTATGTTCATTAATATTTATTTATTTATTTATTTGGTACCGGGGATCAAACTCAGGACCATGTGCTTGCAAGGCAGGCGTGGAACCACTGAGCTAAATCCCTGGCCCTAATTTTTAAAATTTATATTGCTAAGATGTCAATATTACCCAAAAGAATCTATAGATTCAATGCAAACTTTATCAAACTCTCAATGATATTCTTTACAAAAGCAGAAAAATGCACCATAAAATTGAAACAATCTCAAGGAACTCTGAATAACCAAAATAATACTGAAATATAAGAACAATATTTGGAGGTCTCAAAATAACTGATTTCAAAACTTACTACAAAATTATAGTAACCAAAATTATGTGAAATTATTTGATATTTGACAAGAAGGCCAAAAATATATATGGGAAGAAAGATAATAAATGGTGTTGGGGGAACTGGCTATCTACATGCAGAAGATTGAATCTAGACCAATATATCTTACCATGTGCCAAACTGAAAGGAAAACGGATCAAAGAATTAAATGTTAAAACAGAAACACTCACCCTACTGGAAGATAAAACAGGTAAAACTCGGGAAGTCATAGGTATTGATAAAAAAACTTTATGAATAGAACCCCACCAAATATCAAGGTCATAGCATATCAAATTAAAAAGCTTCTGCACAGAAAGACAAACAACTATTATTAAAAAAAAAACACAAGCTACAAAATGGAAAAAAAAAATTGGCCAGCTATCCCTTAGACAGAGGACTCCTATCTAGAATATATAAAGAACTTAAAAATATTAGGCCTTGAAAATAGAAGACTCAAGGAAAGCATGGGCAAGTGAAATAAAGACACTTCACAGAAGAACCAATGGCTAATGAACACCTGAAGCAATGTTTAATATCACTCGTCATTAGGTAAATGCAAATTAAAACAGTACTGAGATTCCACCTAACTGCAGAAAGAATAGCCATCATCAAAAACTTAAATAATAATACATACTGGCAAGGCTGTGGAAACAGGAACCCTTCTTCACTGTTGGTGGGAATTTATACTAGTACAACCACTATGGAAATCAGTATGGAGAATCCTCACAAAGCTAAAACTACAAATTCCATTTGACCCAGCTATTCCTCTTCTAGATAACTTCCCCCAAAGAGTATTACATACTATAGTAATATATGTATGCCCATGCCTACAGCAGAATAATTCATAATAACAATTAAATCTTGGAAGTAGCCTAGATGTCCATCAACAGATGAATGGATAAAGAAAATATGGTATTTACACACAGTGGAGCACTACTGCCATAAAGAAATAAACCTGAAACATTTGTAGGAAAACGGATGCACCTTGAGACCAGAATGTTACGTGAAATAAATCAGACACATGGGTTTAAATATTATATGAGAAACCCAAAATATAATTAATGATAAGAATAAAAGATAACTGAAAGAAATGAGAATAGATCTTTCTCAAATGGGAAGGGGCTCAAGAGATGGGAGAGAGGTTTAAAAAAAAGCTGTGTCATATACATGTACCAACCCCACACAAAGAATGTAAATGAAAGGAAAATGCTTTAAAAAGTTTCAGTTGGGAAGATGAAAAGTTTTGGTAGCTATGGTGGTGATGTTACAATGTGAATATACTTCATAGCATAGCGCTATGCACTCTAACATAGTTAAAATAATAAATTATATTTTATGCACACTTTACCGCAATAAAACAAAACTTGGCAGATGATAAGAACAATAGTAATGTTCTGAAACACCAGTTTTGAACTGGGGGCTCTTATACCTTGTATCTAGATGTCTCCCCAAAGCCTCATGTACTCATAGATGTGGCTTTTCAGAGCTGGTTGGATCTAGGGGCTGTGTACTAGGATTAAAGATGTGTGCTACTAAATTATTCCACTTAAAGCATAGTCCCGGGTGTGGATAATGAGAAGGCCCACAATGGGTGTGGGTGGCACCACCCAAAAGGCTTGTAGCCTGGATGGGATAAAAGGACCAGGGAAGTCTGCTTCTGCTGCTGCTTGCTGCCTTCTGCCTGCCATGCCAAGAAGTGTTTCTCCTCTGCTGTGACCCTCTGCCATGCCCCTCTGCCATGCCACTCAGCCGTGGAGCCAGCTGACTATGGATTGAACTCTATAAACTGGGAGGTGAATTAAACCTTTCCTCCTTTAATTTGGAGATGACAGGTACGTTGTCTCAGCAATGAGAAAAGTAACTAAGAGGGGCCTAAAGGTCTGTCAGATATGGCATGAATAATTCATGACTAACAATAGCTTAAGAAACACAGTCAATAACTTCTTTAGTGTGTGTGCACTTCAAGCAGGAGAGAAGGAAGTGGAGTTTCACCTACACTGTTTCCAAGTCTAGCCTCAAATGTTAACTTTACCATGTATATGAATAGCATATGGCATGTTGTTGGGTCAAGAAAAGGTTAAGAACCACAATTCTGGGTCACAGAATCAGAATCCTGAGCGAAAGAGACTTAACCCAAAACAGTCACCCAACCAATGACTGAACCTCCTGTACCGCATGAGAGTGAGCTCATTCACTACCTGTCCAAGTAGCAGGCCTCTCCCAGGGCAGCTATGAGGATGAGCGTTCTCTGTGTGTTAGGTCAAACCTAGCCCTTCACGCACTGAGGAAGAAAACAAGCTGCCTTCCTCTCAGTGTCAGCACCCCGGAACATGCTAAAATATACTAAAGAGCTGGGGATTTAACTCAGAGGTGCTGCTGCCTGCTTCGCAAGTGCAAGGTCCGGAGTTCAATCCCCAGTACCAAAAAAATAAAATACACTGAAGATTGTTTTTTTTTTTTCTCCTTGAAGCTAGAAATCCTTACTTCCCTCCACTTCGCATGCTCTCTCTATTTGTCCACATGCCTTGGAATAAGATGAGAGCCTCAATCTTTTCATGGAACCTCTGCCACTCTGGACACACTCTCGACACGTGATGCACACGTTGAGGCAAGAAGTGCCGAGCAAATGAGCTGCTCTAAATGCATCCACCACCAGCATGGCATTAGTGGCTTGGGAAGTTCATACCTTGCCTTCTGACTTCCTCTTTGACTTTCTTTTCTCTTTATACAGAAGGCAGAAGTCTCACAAGGTATCTTTCCTCACATGCATGACTGGCAAGTAAAACTTGTTGTGTTGGGTTTTTTGGTAAATAAAACATGAATATTAATATGGTTAAAACAAATAAACCTAGAGAGAAGCTTCCTCCTTTTCTTCTTTATTGGCTGGCTGTTTTCTTTAATGTTTAGGCTGAGGCCACTGTCAGGTTCAATGCGTCTCATTCAGCATCCCAAGACCTCAGAGTACTCCAGAGAGCTGAAGTCATTTTTCCCACAAGCCCCCCGCCCCCCACCACACCCCACTGCACATGCCCTGGAGTGTCCAGGCCACTGTCTCCAATCAACTGCGTTTGCACACTTTACTGCATTTACAGCTCATCAGCCACCCCTCCTGTTGGGAGACAGACATCTACATCCTAAGTCACAGAGGAGAAAATATTATCACCACACTTACTCGTTACAGCCACATGTCGGTTTGCTTTGCCTTCGTCTATAACATCCATGACCTCCTCCGGGCTTGACACAAACCGCTCTGTGCACCCCTACATGAGAGGCAGAATCAGGTCAGGTGGGCCATCAAATGAATTGAAAAGCAACAATATTTTGAAGCAGCTCAACATTTTCCCAATTCTTCCTAGAGACACCAATAAATAAGGCTGCAAAGTTGATCCAACAGCGCCTCATCTTTGCCTGAGGCTTGAATTCTACATTAAAGAGAAACCTAAGCAAAACCTAGGAAGCCAGAAGTAAACCGTAAAGGAAATGCTGGATTTTCCTGGGATTTTGAGTACATATTCATAATCAAACAAAATATTTGCTGGAAACAGAAAAGAAAAGAAAATCAAGGAGAAAAGAAGAAACGAATGAAGTACTGCTTTGCCGTTTTTATGAATTTACCATTGCACTCATCAATAGATACTTTGAAGTTCTAGATAGAACACCATGACAGACTTCCCTGAACTACAAACCATAAACTACTGTGCTTCAATCCAAAGTCTCTTCAAATGTAAATAATATTTAATAATATTTAAATAATAATTATTTACATCAAAGGGGTAGGGTATGTGATTCAGTGCCTAGCACTAAAAAAGATGATAATAACTTATATAAAGATACAGTTGAAGAAATCAAATATTCCTTTTTTTGGACAGATAAATATTAAATATAAGAAACACAATTAAGTGCCTATATGCCATTTATAGATACTATCGTGGGCATCTTACATAATACTGTGATTACTTTGACAGTGACAAGAGAGAAATCATTCATATCATCAATCAAGTCTCCCTCCTACCTTTACGTATGGGACTCTATTTTTATCTTCATGAACAGCCAAGTTGGTCTTGGATACTACAAGGATAATGATGACATGAAAAATAGAAAAAAGTTAAAAACCCTGTATTGGAAGAAAAATAGAAATTGTTACAGAAGATAAGTAAATATAATGTTTTTGCATTTTGAAAATTTAAGCTACGGCTGAGACTGAGCATACAGCCTGAAGGCAAGCAAATATCTCTATAAATTTTCAATTTCTCAAGCAGAAATACTCCAAATCATTTTGACCTGCCTGGACTTTTATTTACAGAGCAAATAAAGATAAGCATTCAGGTTACTCACCATCAAGTAAGTCCCTTATTTTGTCCAAATAGATCTCAAAATAGGAAACCTGATTAAAGATAAATTGAAATTGGAATAGGAATGACACCTACAATTCAAAAACATCAATAATTTGAAAACATACAATGGCTTCATCAAGCATATCTAAGACAGTAAGAAGAATGGAGGTCAAGAGAGGATCCAGAGTCCTGAGCACAAAGCTGCAGTCAGCTCACCTGTGCTCCTCCTGCGTCCTGCTTGCTCAGCCTGCTCTGGGCATCACTACTGAGTGTGGACCATTGTCCACTCATGTCACAGCTCCCCAAGTCCCCATTCACATGGTATTTAACGCATGAGTTAGACAACCACCTACAGGAGGACGCTTGGTTTTACCATAGATGGGCACCAAGCAAACTTCTATGTATGACAACAGCCAGAATAGAACAACACCCTCTGCGAGTAATTCTGAAACATGAATGGCCCTCACATACTGAGTGACGCTGATAGCTTATCCGTACCAGGGGAGAGCACACTCCACAGGAAGGAAGAGCGACAGGATAATGCAGTGTACTTGCAACTACAAGAGTTCACAAAGATAACTGGGTGGGCCTGGGGATTTAGCTCAGTGGTTCCACCACCTGCCTCACAAGCACAAGGTCCTGAGTTTGATCCACATACCAAAAAAAAAACTGGGAGAGAGAGAGCCAGAGAAGGTGACCAGGTTTTGAATCTAGGGAGAATTTGAACAAAATGTGATCTAATAAAAGATGATTAGATTGCGAAAGGAAAAGGAAGCCTTCCAGTTATTTCTTCTCAAACCTCAGCCCTAGCATCAATTACATCAACATTATCTACAGAATTTGTTTAACTTGGAGAGTCCTGAAGCCAACTGTAGTTTTAGTAGGTCAGAATCTCTGAGACTAGGACTTAGGAATCAGCTTCTAAAGTCCTCTGGTGACTCTTACACTGGCTGATGACTAAGGACTATTTTACCTGAGCATGTGCTCAAGGGGATTTAATTCACACATAAATAAGACCCTACAATCTAAATTTTCCCATCTGTCTGATGAAGCTATTAGACTTTTATGATGTCAAAAATTCCCTCTAGGATTCTGTACTCAGCTTACATCTGCCAGATAAACTTTTTTCTCCTCCCTGTTCATAAGTGTTTCTGAAATATAAACAAAGGCACAGACAAAAAGGAGAGTACAGTCATGTATCACATAAGGATGTTTTGGTCAGTAGTGGACCGTGTACAGGATAGTGGTCCCTTAAAGAGTATATTGCCTAGTGACATCATAGCTTTCTTAGTTTAAGTACACTCTGTGATGTGTGAAAAATGACCACCTAAATGACACATCTCTCAGAATATACCCTGTTATTAAGCTACCTATGACTGTAGCTATAAAGTTGCAAAGCTGAGCTGTAACGACACTGGTGAAACTATTCCATATACAATTTTAGGACCAGGCTGCCTCTAATTGGGGGGACACGAAGACTCCTTAAATTGGCTCTAATCCCTACCCTGACTCCGTTCTGGCCCATTATCTTGTGGTTGCCTCAGTCTGGAACCATCTAACTTCTCAGTTCCTGGGAGACTGGTGGTCTTGGCTTTGAACCTTCAAATCTGTAGCTGGGCATCTTCTTCTGGTTGCCTGTTTCCCTAACTAGATCGCTTATTTGAACATTTCTCTAAATGTCCTGTCACTCTGTCTCTCGTGCACATATGTACCTGACATTCGAATGATTCACTGTCTCAGTGTACTCTACTTCCAGTTTTGGGTTGCTCAGTTTTGCTTCATGCTTGCGGTGCTGGAGATGGAACCCAGGACCTAGTACATGCTAGGCAAGCACTCTGCCACTGAGTGCACCCCAGCCCCTCTGTGCTCTCCATAATCTCTCAAGCTGCTACACTCCTCATTTCCCGAATCTTCCATGGGCCTGTTTGGTCTCTAATCCTATAGGACCTCTAACCTGGCCCTTCCTGCAGCCAACTCTGCCCTGATGCTAACCTGTTCATTGTTTCACAATTGTCTAATCTTCATTAAGATCTTTCTGTTACCTTGAGATCTTAAAACATGTGGCTTTATATCCATAGATTACTTAGAAAATTAATTACAACTAAAAAGCAATTGTAAAGAAGATACTGGCAAACTTAGCAATTTGAATCCTGTTCACAATTACTATAAGAAGCAGAATTCAGGTTTATTAATTTCTGTTTTTGGTCAGAGATCTAATTTAGTTTTTCTGTCACTTCAAATACTGTGTGAGACCAGGAAGAAGGAAATAAATAGGCATGGTTTGACATTAAGCAAGAACATATTCAGAAATAACATTTAAAGCCTCTGTGGGGTTCATTTCGAGGGGCAGATTTTCAGTACTGCCTTAATCGGCCCTCATTCTTTGGATTTAAGCTGTCACTACTCTGTTCAAAATGCACAGTAGTCAGCAGCTAACTTCTCCACATATAACTATTATTTATGAAACATGGAAGCATTAACTACAAATGCAAAACAGAAACCTGGACTACAAAATTCAGCCTTAGAGACTCAGAAAATGTTTTTGCTCTCTTCCTCCCACTTCATAGTAGGACTGTTTTTATAATAAGATTCTAACACAAGACACTATTTCTAGGGTAGTAATTGGTTTAACATCTTATTCCAGGATTATCACATAAGAACTCTGCAGTAGTTTAAGGTATTTAAATTTGAGCAGTCTTAAAGGAGCACTAAGCTTCTAAATCCTGATACCATCAAAGCAACAAGCTGCTGTATCCTTAGATATAAAGGAGCCTGGCAAGGAGAAGCAGGCTTTAGCCAACAGAGGAAACTGCAAGGAAAAGTCATTTGCTGGATACAACTTGTAATTGGGCAAACAGTTGTTGCCTTCATTTTACTGTAATTTAGGAAAAGTACATAGCAAAAATAAGGAGGAAATTTAGTCTAAGGAAGAAGTACACATGCGGAGCTGGTCCACTCTGGGTCTGTTCATAACTTAGGCCATCAAATGGTCTACCTTTGAACTTGAGTTTTCTCATCTCTAATCTACTGAGTCTTGTGTGCTAAGGCTCCAGCTTTTCGGGGAAATTTGCTCAGTTCTGAGGCTTCCTAGAAAGGCTCCTTCTCTTCCTGTCCTCTAGTGACAGCGAGGCAGACTCGGACACCATGTGCATCCTGGACAGAGAGAACCAAGGTAAGGGGGCACCTACCCTAGATGGGTCACTGAGCCCTTCTGAGGAGAATGTGGGATGGGAAATAAGGGAATGTGAAACAGGAGCTGCCAAGTTGCCCATTCCCAACCAAATGAGAGAAAGGTGGTTGGGAATAAGACAGAGAAAAAAAGAAAGAGAAGCCCATAATGAATATCAAGTTTCTATTAGGGGTTGATGAAAATGTTTCTTTTCTTTTCTTTTTCTTCCTTCCTTCTTTCCTTCTTTCTTTTTCTTTCTTTTTCTTTCTTTCTTTCTTTCTTTCTTTCTTTCTCTTTCTTTCTTTCTTTCTTTTGAAACAGAGTCTTACTATGTAGTTGAGACTGACCTGAAACTTACTATGTAGCCCAGGCTGGTCTGAAACTCACAGAAAATGTTCTGAAATTAGGTAAGAACAATTCTGTACAATTTTGGGAATATACTGAAGCCCAATGAATTGTACATTTTAAAAGGCTGACTTTTATGATGTGTAATTTATATCTCAATTTTTAAGTTAAAAAAAGGAAAAGCTTGGATTTATTTCCTCCTTCCACAGCCTCTGCTCCATGCGTATTAGATTCTGTATCTTACAACAATCTCCTCTCTTTGCTTAGACAAATGGCCTTCACTAGTTTTCACACAAAAAGTTCTAATGAATATACATCAAATACCTTTTTGTATGATTTAACAGTTATAAAAATACAGTGGAAATTTTTCTTTCAAGTCAAATTTAAACTAGTACAGAGGTTTTAGTTAAAACAAAAACAAAGAGGAGAAAAATGGTGAGAATGCCCTTCCCAATACTTGCCAGAATGTGTTCCTCAAAACACTAACCTATCACATTCCAAGGGGGATAAATGTGTGTCCTGGTACAAAGAAATGTAGTACAGTATATGTCTCCCTTGCCCAGATGAATTTTATTAAATTAATTTATCTTGTTATCAATTTAACATTTTTTTCGTCAAATTATTTTCCCAGGTTATTTGCTCAATTGCCCTTTTCTCTGGTAGCCTATCTATTAATAAATAATACAAGGGCTGGGGCTGGGGATTTAGCTCAGTGGTTCCACCGCCTGCCTTGCAAGCACAGGGACCAGAGTTCAATCCCTGGTACAAAAAAAAAAAAAAAAAACAAGGGCTTCTGTTCCATAGAACTCACTTTGTCCTAACCCAAATACAGACATAGTCTAGTCCTAGCTACAGATATCCATAGGGTGAAAGGTAGAATTCAGATACCAAAATGATTCCATTCCAAAGAGGGCCTTCACTTTCATTAGCTCACTATTTCAAGCAAACTATCCACATGGCTAAGTATTGGCTGAAATTTTTAAATAAACAGGACTCTGCTTACCATAGGAATGCCATTTGAATTAGATAAAACTATCTTTTACATGTACCTAAAAGGAAGAAGACTGAGCAAGATACAAGGCCTAGTGTCTTGGTACTCATGGGATAGACTCACCTTGATGTGAAACTCCAAGTTCTCATCCATGGAATAAATATGGTCAAAGATATCATGCGCAATCCTTGGGATGATCCCCATGAGCTGAGGATCATGCAGCTTCCCCTAGTGAGTGAAAAATACAACATAGACAGTTAGAGAGATGAGGAGAGAGAGAGAGAGAGAGAGAGACCATCCCTGGGCTTGTTAACCAGAATTTTATGGAATAAGGAATTCCCCTAGGATCTGCCTGATGAGCCAACAGACCAAAGGCTGCTGAGCTATCTCAATGTGCCCATCTTTTTACCCAGCAGAAGGCTGTTCTATTAGATCCTAAGGCCGGACAATATCTCTACTGCTGCCACAAATCAGTGTGTAAGTGGGTAGTGTGTGGGTGAGAAGGAGGAAGGGGCGCTAGAGAAAAAATGAGAAACTATAGACTCTATTTGTGAATATTTTGAAATGAGTAAGACCTATAAATCTAGGTAAATGAAGCTCCATGAATGAAAGAGAAGTGTAGACTTAATTTTATTAATGTCATCGCTGCTCAAAAATTTCTAAAGGTCTTATTTTCCTAGTGGTTTCAGTATCATTTTACAAACCATTCAAGAAGATCCTTTTCATCAGTTTGTTTTTAACATCTGTAATTCCAAGCCTGAATTATGACAAATTATTTTTGGCTGTTTCTAATACTTAAGTCCATTTTTTAGGATAGTCTCACACTTTTTTACACTTCTATTCATTTTACCTAAGGAGTGAACTTGCCACTCCCCGCCTCTGAAGACTGTCAGGAGGTGCCACAGGGGCGCAGGAGGTAGCCGATCAGTATCACCTTGCTCAGCATGAGCAATCAATTCCCAGCACCACCACAAGGGTCCTCCAGCACCACACGGGATCTGACCGCAATGCCCCAAGAAGGGTTCCCGAAGTGTTAAAGCTCAGGAATTTAAGTACAGCCCTAGGTGAGCAGCCTCCGGACAGCCTTCCACAGTCACAGTTCTCTCTGGTGTCAAACGGCCATCAGGGCACACACAGTCTGCAAGTCCGCAGTGCTCATGGCAAACATACACCCAGAGAATTTTTTAAACTTTGGTAAAGTTATAAAACCCTAGAAACAAACGGAATGGAAAGAAAAACACAAAATCCAGTTATCCCTTCAGTCTTCCAGGGTACTCAACATTGCCCTAACAATTCTGACCCATATCCTTGTTCCCATCTGCCCAGTGCTTGCAAGAACGGCTCTTGCTTCCTCAATGAACACTGTTTTTCTTCCGGGCTTTACCACACAATACCTCTCTGAAAGAGACTTGCACATCACAGTGTGAATTAGCAAAAGCAAGAACCCATGTGAACCCTGGCACTAACAACAGGTCACAAAGCACCTAGCCATACAGGTCTTCCTTTGTACACTTGATTCCTGACTTCCATTCTGTTAAAAGTATCAAAGAGCCAGGCCTGGTGGCGCACGCCTGTAATCCCAGCACTCAGGAGACTGAGGCAGAAGGATCACTGAGAGTTCGAGATCAGCATGGGCTACACAGTGAATTCCAGAGCAGTCTGAACTACATAGTGAGACCCTGTCTCAAAAACTAAAAAAAAAAATTGGATTTAAATATGTCTGGCCTCTGGCAAAACTCTCTCACCTGGGCAAAAGGGAAATTTTCTGGAATGCCTTTTAATATAGAAAAGGGTAAGTCATTCAGGGTGTTTACACTGTCTTTTAGTTTAACTACATACTCCCTTAAGAGAGGGGTGGCTGGGGTATATGTATTTCTGCCTACCACTTAGGAGACTTAGGACTATCTTGCACAGAATTAGTGCAGAGTTTAAGTTAAATAAGATAAAATAAGTGTTTGGTGACATAGGAAGGTCTCAATAAATGTTAGCTTGTACACTCAGTTCACAGCAGGTATAACCTGCAAAATCTAAAAACAAACTTTTGCCCCAGATTATTACTACACATTTCAGGAAAACAACACGTAATGTTTGAGGGCCAGGGATTTAGCTCAGTGGTTCCAGCACCTGCCTCACAAGCACAAGGACCTGAGTTCGATCCCTGGTACAAAAAACTAAACAAAAAACCCACACATAATGTTTAAGAGCAAGAGCCTCAAATCTCAGTGACTTTTAAATCCCACAGGCAGTCATACACATGCAACCAATCAGACCATAGCCCATGTGCTCTAGAATGTGTTAACTGGCAGAAATGATCGCTGTTGGTAAAAACATCTTCTCAACAAAAAGAAAACAATTCCTCTTCCAGTCAAATGTCACAACTCCACTCATCCAATCAAAAGATCTCCCTACCCAAACTTCCAGAGTCCTTGAATAATTCATGACAATCCTTTAGCTTCTCCTCAGTGGCCCACAACCAGAAAAGAACGATTGGTATTCCAAAAATCCTCTATAATTGACTTAAATTTGTTTCCCCAGGCACTTTCTCCTTCAACACATTCATCATCCAATTGATTCCTGGCTTAAAATGAGCCCAGCAAAAGTGTGTGTGTGTGTGTGTGTGTGTGTGTGTGTCTCATTGTGCAAGGCATGTATGCGGCGTGCTGTGTGGTGTATGTGTTGTACATCTGTGTGTAGTATATATGGGATATCTGTGTATGTGTGATGTGTGATGAATGCAGAGTGCCTGTGATGTGTGTGTGCATGTGTGCACCTGTGTGCGTGAAAGTCTTCACTGCTTCTGTGTACATGCACCGACACCATCCTCATAGGACATAAACAGTAGTGAAGAAGTTGGAAGCCACAAAACTTCAGGGCACAGAAAGGCCTTTCCAGCTGGGATAATAAGGTAGCTTCCTTGGAAGACACTTAGTCTTGAGGGATAAGTAAGGTTGAGGTTGAGTAGAAAAGATGTTGACAACAAAGGCAAGCTGGGAATAAAGTAGGGAGACTGAGAAGGAACAGTGCTCATTTAGAGAACAGTCATCTGGCTAGAAGATCAGGGAAGAACTGGAATAGCAAGCAATGAACTGCTTTGTCTTCTTATACTTCTCTGGGAGCAAGCAGGAGAAACATTTTTATAACCACCCCCTGTACAGTTATCTTCAAAACTTTTCCCTCTAAATACGACCTTCTAGGGTAGGTTCAGAAGAAGGCTAGTCACTGGCCACCAAACAAGACTGTCTTTGTTCAGCATCAGTGGCCTCCCTGGCCTCCTAAGTAGGGTGGTTTCCTGAAACATTTAAGATAGCAGAGCAGGCAGCGGTCAGCACCTGAGCACCATGCACTCCATCTGGTTTTGTTACTCAGTGGCAGGAAGCCTGCACCACTGAGATGGTGTCCAGGGGCTCCTCTGAGCAGAAAGGAAAATACAAGGTGTCTCCAGCCATCTCCATCAGTGTGCTCAAGGCACAAAGTGAGGCATGGGGCTAAGAGATGCGCTTCTCAGCATCAGACCCTGAAGAGAGGGACAGGTCCCCGTTCCCAGCTGCGGCCAGCACCCTACATAACCTAGGAATTTTGTGGACAAGTCCACAGCCCTTGCCTGGTGCAACCTGCCATGCTCAGCACTAACACTGTCCAGCGCATCACATTTTTACTGAAAAGCCACCTTAAATGCTCCGTCATGAGAAGCTAATCTTTCCAATTTTATGTAGGCTTATCTGCTTGTTCCCCTCAATAGAAGGTAATGGAATCACCACTGGATATCAGGCCCAAAATGGAGGGATTAAAATGAAAAACAGCTTTAAAATGTGACAGCTCTGTCCACTTGGGGAGTTAACATCCCCTTCTGAAAGTCTTTGATGGATCACAATGTGTAATTCTGCATACATAAAATCCCCCTTTTAGAGGATGCAAACCCTGCAGAGGATTTTTAACTTAATTGCATTCCCAGGTCCTGGATTTCTTGGTCTCCTGCAGTCTCTCTACAACTTCAGCTTGGGGCTCCTCTTTTGCTCTGCTTCCCTCTAAAAACACCCCCTACCTTTCTCCAATCTATAATTACCCTACAAAGAACAGGATTCAGTAAGGGGGCTGGTGGCAGTAGGAAGGTTTGGGGGTTGGTGTGTGTGAATGTGTGTGTGTGCATGTATGTGTGTATGTGAAAGTCTTCACAGCCACACAAACCTTTTCCAACTGCAGGCATAAGAGTGTGATCTTCAAAAGACACAATATAGAGGACCAGGGATTTAGCTCAGTGGTGCTGCTGCCTGCCTTGAAAGCACAAGGACCCGAGTTCGATCCCCAGTACCAAAAAAAAAAAAAAAAAAAGATAAAAACATAGACACAATAAAGAAAAGCAACTCATTATAGCAACCATTTGAAACTAACACAGATGCACAGATAACAGAATTTAACCACCTGCAGGTGAGACCTGTATAGAATCCAGTTCCCTTCAAGTCCCCAGGAACCCTCTCTCTAGGTGAGTGAGTAGAGTTCACACCACCAGGTGCTGAGGGATAAGAGCATTTAATTTAGCAAGATGTCTCCCATGTTAGTATTAAATGGCTGGCATAGTTTCTTCCCATAACCCTACACCTACCCATTCACCCCCTAAAAATATTGCTCTGGGGAGAATTTTCTCTCTTAATGTCTTATAATTTAAATTTCTGACATTTAGCAAATACCTTATATTTCCCAAGGATGAATTAATCCCAAAGTTTGTAAGCATTCCCAGAGTTTGGGAGATTTTTAAATATTGAGGATTTGTTTTCTCTTTTGTACTGTACACAGTTTGGTAATTTCTCCAGAATCTCAGAACTAATGGATTCCCTCAAAAGATGCCACCTCCTTCCTCCCCTCTTTAAGACTCTGGAAAAAGTATCCTGTCCAGAGCTACAGGAAATGTGTAACTGCAACTTTTCTAGAATCTAAAGGTCAAGAGTCTGGGGCCCAGAAAGACAGAGGAAGACAGAGGGCCAAGGTGGACATGGAGATGGCTCAGCCCGTGTTTCCCAGATGTACTGCCAAGGAGTATAAGATGTAGACACATAGGTCTCGAGCTGATGTCAGGAATGGTCCTGCTTGGAAGAGATGGCAAATAAACCTAGTTTCTTTAATCCACACAGTTTCTTCTGAATCACTTTGTCTTCAGCAAAACCAGTGAAAGAGAGTCAGCACCACAGAAATGAGATTCCCCCATTGTCACACCCCACGCTGGAAATCAGTGTGCACAGAACATCAGAGCCCTAAGGATTTTAGCCTCATGCCTTTAAAATCACCTCTTCAATAGGAATGATTCATAAGCGAAACCTATTCTGCAGCAGCTATCTCAGTGCAATTCCCAGGAGTGATTCGTAAATGAAAAAAACTTTAGCTTGAAGGATTAAGGATTCATCTTACCCTGCAATTTGTAAGCTCAATTCCCCAAATTCGCCATGCAGTTTCTTATAATCACCACTCTCTACTTACTCTCCTTCCTTGTCAGGTGGGCCCAGCCTTCAGAAGAATTATCTAGCCCCCAAGCCTGAAAGGTGTCCCAGGTAAAAAGCAGGAACAAAGGCAGTCAAAGGGGACCAACTGTGTCTGACACAGATCTTGATTGGAAGACAGCCTGAACCCACTTCAAATGTCTGCAGGAGTCACAGGTGGATGTTAAGGAACAAGGAGGCTCAGGGTAAGTTCATATTCACTCTCCGTGTGTCTAAAGCGGGCTCTTCAGTCCACCGAAAAGCCCAGCCCCACACACGTGGGGTAGTTAGGGCCACCGTGCTGGTATTATTTCAAATATTTCGTGGTATTCCTCTTCCCGACAGCCACTATTCCATGCACAAAAAATGTTAAGGGCCAAGGCTGTAGCTCAGTGGCCTAGCATGTGTGAAGCCCTTGGTCTGGCCCCAGGCAACAATAAACAAATAAACAAACAAAAATTAAGGAATGTTAGAAAGGGAAAGATGAACAAATCTGTGAAGATTCTTGTTCTAGGAAAGCCTGCATTTTATGTTGTGGTAAAATTCACCCAGTGATGCTAGATCTTCAGTATGTTCAATCTAGATGGAAAAACTAGAATTGTGTGAAATCATCCTATTTTAAACACTGCATGATTTTTTTAAAAAACCACTATGCAAGCCAAACAAAAGTATGTCTGTGGGCTGAATCTGATCCATAAACCAACTTCTTTAAATCTCTGGTCTACAGAGTTCTTTAGAATTCTTATTCTAAAGAGTCCCAGGGCCAGGGATTTAGCTCAGTGGTTCCACTGCCTGCCTCACAAGGGCCCGAGTTCGATCCCTCATACAAAAAAAATTAAAAATAAAAAAAATAATAAAGAGACCCACTCCCTAGAGGCCCTCTCCAGGGTAAATGACTTTTACAACAGGCCTTCTCAATTATCCTGTGCTCCAGTTCATAAGGCATAAGGACAGTCTCACCACTGTTCATTTTAATTTCTTTTTCTTGTTTTGTTTTGTTTTGTTTTGTTTTTTACTGGTACTAGAGATCAAACCCAGGGTCTCATGCCTGGTGGGCAACTACTCTAACACTAAGTTACACTCAAGCCCTGATGATTATTTTCAAGTAGAATTAACTGTTATACTTTGATAGAGTTATTTACAAAAGATATTTTAAATTACTGAACTCTTTCTGGGTGCAGTGGCCCACATCTGTAATCCTAGCATTTGGGAGGATGAGGGAGGATGACTCTGAACTCAAAGGCAACCTGGGTGACATAGCAAGCGTCTGTCTCCACCAAGAAAAGGAAATTTAAAAATCAGTGTAGTAATGCAGACCTGTAATGCCAGCACTCAGGAGCTGAGGCAGGGAGATCACCATGAGTTTGAGGCCAGCTTGGGCTACATAGTGAGTTCAAGGCCAGCCTGAACTACACAGCAAGACCCTGCCTCGAACAACCAAATTAATAACAACAATAATGATAAATTTAATTTAATAGTAAACTATTGAGACTTTATAATTCACCTACTTTAAGGCCAGACACGGCCATCTCCACATGCACCTCTAGAAGCACTTACTGCACTCAGTCATTTCAGAGACAGACACTACAGTGCACTGCAATCTCACCTCCATGGTGTGGGTCTTTCCTGATGAAGTTTGTCCATATGCAAAAATTGTCCCATTATAACCTTCAAGGACATCTGTAGGCAAAAAGAATTTTTTTTAATTAAAATTAACTCATTATTTTGAACCTATGCTGGAGTTGTTGCCTACTTTAAAATTACAGTTTCCAAATGGCCGCATGTTTTGCACAAATGACATATGTCAACTCTATGTGTATTTTAAGTAGAACTGTGAGGTTAAGAACAGAAAGGAGGGCCTCCACCATTCCACAAAGAGAAAAAAACCAAAGTCACATTCTAAAGAATATATTAGTGAAGAAAGGAGCAAGTACACATTCTTTCAGTAACATCAAAATTAAAGCAGACACATCACCCAGAAAACCTTTCCAGTAGGATACTTGCATCTTCTTCTACATACATCAATCCCTTGAGAAAAGTTGAGGTGGAAAAAATATTACCCAAGCTGTTTCTGGAGTGAGAATGTCTTGCCCAATGATCTGAGCAGGGCCAGCCTAAACCCAGCCCAAGCAGCCCTTTGGGGAGCTCTCATGGGAAACCCAGCACAGCTCTCTCAGAACAGACACAACCAGAACAGAGGAGGGAAGAGGCCCCACACTGTAAACAGAGCCCCAAGGTGACAATCAAATCACCTCAGAAAGCAGCAGAGCCCTCACTTAAATTTAATGCCTCTGTATTTCAGTGTCAGTGCCAGCAAGGTGGCCCAGGCCCATCAGCATCAGGAATTTCTTTTAATTACACAACTAGAACACTGTGCAAAACCATGCGCAGGATAGAAGCAGGAAGGGTAGGGGAAAGGAAATAAGGGAAAAGAAAAAATATGAGAAAATGGAAATAAAGTGCTAGTAAATGGGGAGGGGAGGAGGGGGTGAAGGGAGGGTAGGGACAAGGGGAAAAAATGAGAACCAAGACCTGTCATGTAAAGGTACAAGATCCCAATGATGAATGTAACTGTACTGTATCCCTAAAATGTACCAATAAACTCAATGAGAGAAAAAAACAAAAACCCACCACATTCAGGACATCCCAGTTTCTGTTTCACACAGGGCTAAGGGAAAGCATGCAGAGGGGGCTGCTTTCTGCTGCAGAACTGAAGATTATTTGTGGGAATTCTTTCAAAGCAGCACAGGTGATAAAATATACTCCCCCCTGCCTTCCCTCTTCATTCACACAAGCATCACAGAAATGGAAACAATGCACAATTAATACGCCTGACCTGGCATCCTGCACCAGAGTAAAAAGTCTTCAAGTACTATAACAGTCAGGGCTGGAAGAGGAGCCCCACACAGTGTCCTCTTGAGGGTCATGTGAGAAGAGCAAGCCAGGCAATCAGCCCATCCATCCATTTCAGATTTGGGGTGGCAGAGGGAGAAGGCCTCTGAATATGCTGGGGGTTTTTTTTCTGTTTTGCTTTGTTAGGTTCTCTAAATTGTTTAAATATACATTTTACTGATCTGAGGTTGTTGGAATGTGAACTGGGATCAGAAAAGAAAGAGGATTTTCCTTTTTTGTGTTTTTAATCCTAGCAGCCCTAACAGGGCTTGAGGGAGGGAGGGAGGGATGAAGGGTGGGAGGAAGAAAGAGAGAGAATATGCGTGGAAACATTTTCCCTGGTAACAGCAAAAATAAAAAACTTCAAGAAGTCAATGTCAGGGTTAGAGGTTTATGCTTTTTTTCACGAAAATGCCAACCTGTTTAGAGAAAAGATTCCTCAGGCCTGAAGACGGTGGCCAGAGCAGAGAGAAGAGCCTCTACACCACCGTGCAGATGATGTGTTCTGAGGGGCTCAAAGAGGTCCCATTTTTTGGTTGGGCTTTTAACATTCTATATTTATAACACAAACAACTTTGGAAAACTGAGATGCTGGCCACAAGCACAATACTAAACCTTCTATACCTACTCTTTATTAGAAATTAAACATCTCCCCACAACTATAACGGACTTCTTCTGCATCTGTTTGGTTTTTTTGTTGTTGTTTCCAGGTACTGGGGATTGAACCCATGGTCTTCTCACTGATCTACAACTGGGCTACATCCCCCGCCCTCTCTTTAAGTCACTAAGACTGAGCTAGAATTTGAAACACTCCTGCTTCAGCGTCCCACAGGGCTGGGGTTACAGGTGTGCACTGCCATACCAAGCTGCTTCTACACCTTAGCTCCTGTGTATGAAGGGCCCTGGGACCCAGGACCAGGTGTTAGGATAATGTTAAAGATGCCAAGACAGAGGTCTGGCCACGTGACCCCCACTGTGCACCCTACAAGTGCTCATGCCTCTGCGAGGCCCCCGGGAGGTGTCTGTGAACACCCTGCCACACTCCGGAGGATACACGCAGAGCCCAGGCCTCGCTGACCAGAGGGACCCTAGACCACACTTCTTCCTCTGCCAAGAAGCAAGGTGGCCGGGCATCGGAATGAGACCACCTCTCTCGGACCATTCCCACCAAGTACAGCACGCAATCCTACTAACTGCTGGTTGGCTGCTGCTCTCAAAACCCCTGGGTCCCATCTATAAAACAGAGAGCTCAGTGGTGGCATTGCTTATTTAGGAATAAAGTGCCGATGAATGGAGAATCCATTTCTCACTACAATTTCAACAAAGAGCACAACTGCTTGCTTACTTTCTTTTGAAATTTCTTTCTCAAAAACAGAGACCAATATAAAACTTCATTAGAACAAACCTGGATTGGCCTGTAAAGTATTTACAATTATGTTACAAGTAATACATTGTTGGAGAACAACTCTCACATTCAAGGTTACAGAGCTGTGTTGCCCCCATCTACTCAACTCTGAACTAGAAGAAAACTAAAAACAAAAAAAAGATACAACTCTTTGAACCCAAGGGTCTCTATTTCCTTCCACCTCCAAGTTGTGAACACTTGTCTGTATGGTCTGTTTTATTTTTAGTGGAGAGAAAAGGCAGGTGAAGTCACCCAGGGGCAGACAGGAGGGAGACAGCAGAATCTGCTGGGGAGCAGGGATCCAAGGGCCTGTGTGGAGCCACACGCCACTTCGCCACCTCCCCACAGGAAGGACTTTCATCACACGGAAAGCCAGGATGATCCTAGGCCCAAGGAATGCATTTGTTTCAGTCTCTGGCAAAACAGAACGACCATTTCTACATGCCAGCCACACGGCCATACAGTTTACACTTTCTTTGTAATGGGGTCTGTTGTTATGTAACACACAGCGCACTGCACCCCACAAACCCAGCACACATCCATTCAGCAGCCAGGCATACCCAGGTAGCTTTCTTTGCAGGTGTTGAGCACCCTCTCAGCTCCACTGAGAGTGGGGAGAACAGGATGCCTGAAAATCCTCGTTCCTCCTGCTGCAGACTTCAGAGGCCCGGGGTGCACGCTAGCTAGGTTCTGCCAGGTTCTGAGTCCACATCAGCGTTTCTGAGGAGACTGCTGTGACTTCCTACCACACTGCTTTAGGCAAAACAGTGGCTTGCCAGAGCACAAGGACATCTGACAAGAGGGACTAACAGGCCACCCTCAGCTTGGAACCTAAGCCTCTGGCCAGCCAACCAAACTGCTCCAGTTATCCATGGCAGCAGAACACAGATGCAATATGTCCATCCGGTGAAGAAGGCTGCACACAGCCATCCTGAGAGCAGCCACTGTGCCCCGGCCAAGGCACATTGTGCTCCTGAGCACCCACACCTCAGGACAGGCAGGCCGCAAGGGCTCCAGGGCTCTGGAACCACAGTTGCCATTCTTTCCCCTCTGCTCTGAAACACACCTTTTCCTATCCTTGCCTTTTTTTCAGTGCTTTCATATGGCCTGATGGAAAAGGAACAAACCATAAAACAGTTACTCTATGCTTGTTTTTAAATGCTCATATGGGCCCACCAGGAAAGTAGGGCAGGTTGGTTCTAAAGAATTAAGTTAGCCAGAAAGCCACGCTGCACTCCAGCCCCACACCCGGACCAGATTTGGCCAGGTTACTCCACCTCTCTCAGTCTCCCAGTCTTCTTTAGTTTAATGGTATTAATAATGCTCACCCCTGTAAAGTTAAGATTTAAGATGCAATTAGATGTAAAGTAGATACGGTGCACATGATAAATAATAGCTTAAAAGTATATTTCTTCTTAAGAGTCATATAATAATAATGAAATAGATCTGAGGATGTCATCCTAAGCTTAAAACTTTCAACTGTCCACGCCTATAGGACAAAGTCCATGGATTCCCACCGAACTCAGATCCAGCCTACGTTCTGCAGCTTCAACCATCATCATGCTGCTCTGCAACCTGTGCCACCCTGAGCCACCCAAGCATGCCACATAATCTGTCTCTTTATGCTTTTGCTATTCTATTCTCTGCTTGTACAGCCCTGCAACATTCTACACTACTCAGGACTCTCCACCACCACAATTTGGTACAAGGTGGCATTCTCCTGCGCCCCCTTGGTATTTTGCAAATACCCACCTTAAACCACATAATGCCTATGTGTATAATAATTATGTATGCGTCTTCCCTTTCCCTATACTCAAAAGTTCCTTGCAAACAGTCTTACATCTCTTGGTGACTCTGGTTCCTGTCAGCGCTACACATGGTTCGTGCTTAATATTAGTTGCATAAATAAGGAATAAAGTTCAAAGAAATCAGAGCACCAGAAACCATCTTCTCTAACATCTGGACAGTCGACCTCTAGTTAATCTGGAAGGCAAATGCTGAAGTGGCTTCCGTTAAGATGTGCTGTGTTTACCAGGACTTCAACAATAGCATCCAGAAAGCATGGTGTTTAGTTCCTGGGCCTTGCTACTTATTGTGCTGGTTACCCACTAGTCCTACAGTGTCTTCTTGAAGAACTGGAGAATTCTATGTGTTTCCAAGCAACAGTTTGAAAACATACCAAGAAGGGAGCTGGGAGATGTCAGGACTCGAAATCTGAAATATTAAAAATCCTAGTGAAATTGTAAAAAACAAAAACCCAGTCAATTAAAAGCAGTCTTCCATGTCCTCAAAATGATTAGGGGTTTAGACAGACTGGGAAGGGAAGTTCACCAGTCCCTCACATTACCATGAGTCAGGGGACTGTAGTAACCTTCAGAATTAATTAATTTTACTGTGTGGATGCAGAAATACATCCACACTCTCCTCTCCTCACTCTAGCTTCAGTGAACATTTTAAAAAATTCAATCCAGACCTCATCACACCCCAATCATTTCTTTTTCAATGGATAATAAAGTATCCTTTGTTACTATCAAATGAGTATGCTCATGTTATATTCATGGTGCCCTAGAAATGCCTGTTTATCAAATCATGTCAGAGTCTGATTTTATTCTAAGTGGTTTTCTCTGTGGCTTACTATATATGTGAGGTCTCAAGGCAACCAGAGTTAGGTCATATCCTCAGAAGATCTTCCTGGGGAATGCCTACTTCTTTTCTTAGAAATGTTTATTTTAAAACTGATACATAAAAATATTAAAACTTTATATATTAATGGGATGGAACTGACATTTAATACTATAGAAAGATTCAAACATTAAGAGGGGCTGAAATATTTAGTGAATAAAGACTCAAATATATTACTATTGTTTGTTAATCACAGGATTTTTTTTAATGGAATGCATTTGCTCCTAATTAAGTCAGTCTAGAGTGGGTGGGATATATTTAAACGGCCTTCATGTTTAGCACTGCATGTGGTAAATACTATTTGCTTCTGATAATGGAGAAGAGGAAAAAAGAAGGAAATGTGGCACATATGTGATTAATCTTACTCTAGTAAAATATGAATGAACCCAGTATTATGGGGGAAGGAGGGCTGACTAAGACCAAACCAAGAAGAAAGGCTATAAAAATAGAGAGGAAATATGATTAAATAAAAAGAGAAGCAAACGAGTAGAAGAGAAAACAGAAGTTACCACCAGATATAGGCCCAAATTATTAATTCAAAAGGAGCTCAAATTCAAGCTAATTTTTCCTCTTCGGTTTTCTATCATGATCTCACTGTGAAGACCTTCAAAATTAATTGATGTCTGTAACAAGAATGTGAATAACCATACATCTCAGCAAGGAACATTACATACTGAAGCAAGTCTCCCACGCAGGTGGCCAGGGTCAGAATTAATCTAACAGATGTACCCAAGGCTGATTTTCATGAATTTCAAATAGGTTTGTCAGCTTGGCCTCTAAAAAGAAGCAAATCTAAAACAGCAAGGTACTTTCTGTTTTTGTTTTTACCTTCTGCTTTTTGAAGCCAAAACTACCTACAGAGGAGGCAGCAATGAGGCACTTCAAAGCCCAATCGCCACAGCATTCAAATTCAATGGCAAGGCTGTGATGAGGAAAAGCCAAACAGCATGAGATGCCCCCCAGCTCTGTCCAGATGGCAGGCTCTGCCAAGGCAAGCTCCTCCGACCTGCCCCTGCTTTGGAAGGGCAAGGTGGAGCAATGTGTAAATTGCTTTATCTCCCTGCTGATGTTTTGACACAAATCCTCCGGGGCCAAGGCCAGACCCACAAAAAAGAATGATCTCTGAGATACAAATGCAGGCTTGAAGCTACCTGTTCGGAGGAAGAAATGTCAGGAGCTGGAAGAGGGCTGGATGGAATGATAATTAAGGAATGCTGATGAGACAAACAGCTCAATAACAAGCAGGCTGATAGGATTTTACGACACTAGAAAATTCCTTGATGGCAAGAATTTTCCACATTTAAAACTTCTTTCAGGGAGGCATACATGAAAAGGATACAGATGCACCAAATACATCAGCCAAAGGTATACAGCGGGAGCAACAAGGATATTTTCTCCTTCAAAGGAAAAAGGAGATTCAATACCTGCAGTATTTTGAAACCATTACAGAAACAGTGTGACCATAGCTTACCCTGCTTTTAAGCTTTTAAGGGACAGAAAAACTCTACCAAAAAGGCAGCAAAATAAATAAAGAAAAGATGTAGTGAGAGACTAAACAACTTGGCTGACATCTCAGCAAATCAGGGCCAGAGCAAAGGCTATAATTCAGTGTTTCTAATTAGCAGGCCCCTGCTTAAAGTCAAGGCACAATGATTCCTAGGCAGCAAATATCACTTAATGTTTTTCCATTACTCTGAAAGGCCCAGGAGGAAATAAAGAAATAGCACTTACCTTTGACAATTTGCTTCGCACATGCATTGTAAACCTGTTCTTGGGTTGTATTGGGCGGCAGCACTCTGTCAAAGACATACGGCTTCCCTTGCTGAAAAAGACAGACAAAAGAAAGAAAGGGGTGGAGAGAACACATCAGAAGTTGAGGAATAGAAAGCATGAATATTAGCAGTTAGACCACAGGCACTAAATCACGGCCCTATTCTTTAAAGGCAGTTCCTTATCTTACTGGGGAATTTTTGCAGTACAAACATATGCATTGTGTGTAGGTATATTGTAGACTGAGAATCTCAGAGGAAAAAAATGCTTTCTTAAATTTAAAACACTTTGATGAAAGATAGACTGACATTTCATTCATTTATTTGAATGTGTATCAGTTGAATTTACACAGGACTGGATGATGAATAAACAAGAAAATGTCCTTTCCTTGAGAACTGTTTGAGTGGAGCAGAGAGCTAATAAGCAAGAAAGCAAACACAGGAAAATGCAGAAGGCCCAGGTATAAACTGAAGGGACAAAAGAATGACAGATCAGGCAAGGAAGCTTTGCTGAAGAAGTCTCAGCTAAGTGGATCTTGAAAGAATCGGAAAGATAGAAAGTTGGGAAAAGCTGTGGAAGAACATTCCAGGCAGAAGTATAAGCAGAGAGCAAAAGGCCTGGTGTGTTCAAAATATGGAAGGGTGCTACAAATTGAAATCAACAAGGAAATCAGAAAACAGTTTGTGTAGGGCACTGCCAGCCAAGGTCATATGCTTGGATTTTATTTAATGGGAAGACAAGACCAGATTTTGAAAGCTGCTCTTAGTAAGCACTAGCACTGCTTTTGTCCCAAACAATTCAAGTGTTTAAGGCTTCTGAGACAAAAGGGGCCCTTCTATGCAGTAAAACAAGAGATCCCTACACACACACACACACACACACACACACACACACAAATGGGGTCCTGCAATTTGGTTTGATGCTGCACCACAGGCAGTTCAAGAAAACAACCAGCAAAACAGAAAGAAAAAAGCTCTACCACAGCACTATGTGAAACCTAGTATTCAATCAATAGTCAACAAAGCGTTCTTAAGTGTTTTCATGCCAGGCAGTGCTGAGCGCTGGGGAAGGTGGTGGGTAAGACACAGGTCTAAATGGCACCTCTTTTCTACCAAGAGTTCCTAGGCATGCGGTGACCCACCCTGCCCACTCCCACAGCCCCACCCACCAGGAGGTCGTTCATCTTCCTTCTCTTAAATGGCAGAAGAGAGAAGGGAAGACAAAGGAGGAGAGGAGAAAGCCAAAAGCTTCCTTCTCTCCAGCTCACACATCCGATGAGTGGCCCCAGACACCAGGAACCAGGAATCACCCAAAGACAGTCTGACTTCTTGAAGAGATATCTACTCATGAGGGGTCTAAGCACATGGCTTGTTACATCCTATAACCATCGCACGCAAAAAGCACAGCACTGCCAGACTGGCTTTCTCATTTATCACTGAGTAGAGCTGAATGGAGGTAAAGTAGCATGTTTTAGGCCTAAAGCTTGAACATTAGTCTTTGAAAATGGGATTAAGCAAACCAGGTAAATGACCTACTTTTGGTTTCGTCTTAGAAAAATGCAGAATTTTCAAATACCATAAAACTCTGTTTTGATGCATAGCAGCAGAACTAGGGTCATTCTGCTAAAATTATGTAAAGGGTACATTTCTGATGTTTTACTACCAGTTTTGTTCCCTTCTGCAGTGAACCAGGTTTAGTAGCCAAATAAATATTTCTCAACACAATCCATTGCCAACTCCTAGCTCACTACATTCTTATTAACTTCATCTAGTCATAAAATTCAACTAAGTGTCGGTAGGGCAAAGGGTAAAAATAAGCATTTACAGTTGTTTGCCTAAGTAAGTATTTACCATCCATCAAAACTTATGGAAAGGAAAGGCAGCTTTACTTAATTAAAACCCACCATTTCTCTTTTTGGTTTGCTCCATAACCTCTTCCCAAGCAATCAAGTGGTCCATTGCAACTAAAGCACTTAACCAGCTAAAAGAGAAACCATACACTGCCCAAGACCCAACCGCATGTAGGCAAGTCTGCTGCAACTTACGAAGGGAATCTGACGAGACACTCACTACTACTGAAAACGAAATGTGCCAGCATTGCCACGAAGCCTCCACATACAGCAGTGCTAATTGCATAAGAGCAGTGTAACTAAAATTAATAACCTACCAGGATCACATACAAAAAATAACAGCAGATGGTTCTACACTTTCATAGTTAAAATTAAAAACAAAAATCATACCACCAGAATTCTTATCAAGTTGTTGAGAGCAAAATGTCTGTGAACCATATGGCCTCCCTATTAATACATGTGACCTGTTACCCAATAACTGCTCTCCAGAGTGAAAGAACATCTACCGTGGGAGACAAGAAAGCCACAGTCTCACATGGATGTTTAGAAGGTAGGTATCAGGGAGGATGTTATACAATGTAAAATTAATTATCCTAGAAAGAGTTCAAGAAGCAATCCAGAAACAATCTCTGAGACTGATCAAGAGTTGTGACCAAAAGTTGACAACAATTTGAATGATCTTTCTTACATCTTTACCCAGAAAGAAATAGGAAAAACTTGAAAAAGACTAAAATTTCTACAGAGACTTAAAGTCACTCTGTGGGATTATTTCAGACTCTGAGGGGTATTCGGAAGAGGAACGGATTACTGAGAACAATCATTAGTTCTCTGTCAACAAAGAGGAACTGATGACCAAGAACAATCTTTGACTCTCTGTTACAGGTTTTGATAAGACTTCATCCCGAAAGCACAGGAGATGATGAGTTCTTTGAGCCTGGGGCCACCAATATCATCCAACCCTCTATTCCAAACCCTTCTACTGTAAACAAAGAGTCAGTCACATTGTTAGCTCTATTACTTTAAGGAAATAACTCTAAGGGTCTGATTTAAAGTGTTCTTCTTCTGCACCATGTTGATGAGAATTTTTTGGAAAAACTAGAGAAACACAAAACAGCACGTGTTAAGACTAATAGAACAGACTGAAGCAAATGAAGTAACACAAGACAGAGACTCCCACCCAGCATGGTGGCACATTCCTGTTATCCCAGCACTCAAGAGGCTGAGGAAGGAGGATTGCCGAGAGTTAGAGGTCAGCCTGAACTATACAGCGAGACTCTGTCTCAGAAAAAAAACAAAAAAAACTGAGGTTCCTACTGTAGCCTAGAGCTGTCAAGCACAGTCACAGAGTTGGGGCTCACACAAGCCACAGCAGGAAAGGGCAGCATTGACAAAAACAATGGTGGGCACACACAAGGCAAGCATTCAACAGAAGCAATGAATGATCAGAGGCTGATCGGAGGCTATGAAAAGACAGGCATAAGGCTTGCTGGGGATAGCTGAAGCTATTAAGAAAATTTCTAGAATTTTTCAGAGCTAAAAAGGCCTCCAAGGACATCCAAACTTTTGTTTGTTTTACAAAGTGAGACCAGGAGAACACAGATGACCTGCAGTCAGCAGGCGCATGTCAGACACCCCTGCCTGGTACCCTGGCCTCCAGGCTCTGATCTACTGCACCCGAAGTTCAGCTTTAGAGGCTGGGGATTTAAAGTGGCGCCGCACCTGCCTCACAAGCGCAAGGTCCTGAGTTCGATCCCCAGTACCAGGAAAAAAAAAAGTTATTCATTAAATTCACTTGGTCTCTCTAAACATCCAGGAAACAATAAGCGTGAACCTCTGGTTCTTTTTTTGGTTCTTTTTTTATTTTCTGATTACTTCCCAATTCTAAATTATTTGCAAACACAATTACTTAGTCCAGTGAACAAAGAGTCAGCTCTGAGAGCCAAAGTAGTGTCCCAGCCACATCCGGCCCCTTCCTGGGGAACATGGAGTCAGCCATTCAGACTCCTCACAGTGCACGATGCCCATCTCCATAAGCCCTGAAAAGGGACCACGAACTTGCTCACAACTTGACTGGAAATAATTATCAGAAAGGTGGTCCTGGGCCAGGGATTTAGCTCTGGTTCCACTGCCTGCAGCGCAAGCCCAAGGACCCAAGTTTGATCCCCAGTACCAAAAAAAAAAAAAGAAAGAAAAAAGAAAAGTGGTCCTTATATTGACTTTAAATCTGCCTCCCCAAGGCATTAGGCCTGATACTGTCCCCCGAAACAGCAGGACAAGGGAGGAGACCTGCCTGGGTCACAGCTCTGCTTTAGTTTGGGAGCTAAGTGTTCACATTCCAAAGCTCTTTCCTCTTAACTGAAACTGAAAAACATATATGTACTTACTTCCTAAAGTGACATGGATTTATCTTAACTCCAAAGGTGTCCAGTGTCAGGACATCAGTAAAGCATTATATTAGTTTGCAAAAGAAGAAATTAAATAAGATGAATTCATCAACTGTGAAGGGCTTTTGTAACAACCTGAAAGATAGTTTCCAAAACATTAGCTAAAAAACAGACGTCCTTGGGCAAGTGTTGATACTTATTTTTTTATCAACATAAATATTCTGCCAGAAGTTCTGGGTTTGGTTTTTTTTCTTTTTTTTTCTTTTTTTTTGGTATTGAAATATAATTGACATACCATAAAATTTATCCCTTTAAGAAAAGTGTGCAAGTCAGTGTTTGCAGAATGCTCCCAAGTTTCTAAACCATTCTCACTGTTTAATTCCAGAACATTTCCAACACCCCAAAAAGAAACCCTAAATCCTTTAGCATCACTACACACTGACTGTTTCCAGTCTAGGCAGTCACTAATATTTTAATATATTAATTTCCTGTCTTTACAGATCAGCTTGTTCTAGACATTTCATAAAAATGGAATCATCATGTGTAGTTTTTGCAATTGGCTTCTTTTTCTTAGCATGTTTCCACAGTTCATCGATGTAGTAGCATGGCTGAGCACTTCAGTTTTGTGATTAAATAATATTCTATTGAATTAATATATCAAATTTTGTGTATCAATTCAGCTGACAGGATATTTTCTACTTTGAAGTTATTATAAATGCTGCTAGAGTAAGGGGTAGGGAGGGATAGGGGAAAGGTAAGAAGGGAAAGGTAAAAAATAAGAAATAAATGGAAACAAAGCTTTTGCAAATAGGGAGGCGTGGAGGAGTTGAAGAGAGGGCAGGTGAATGGGGAAAAAAAGAACCAAGATACATCATGTAAAGGTACAAGTTCTCAATGATGAATATAAATGTATTATATACCTAAAATGTACAAATAAAAGAATTTAAGAGAAAAAAGAAATGCTATTAATGTTCACATTTTTATGTGAACACGTTTTCATGCCTCCTGGGTTGTATGTACGAATGGAATAACTGCACCATATACCAACTTCACATTCAACCCTTTCAGGAACTACCAAACTGTCTTTCCAAGTGGCTACGTAAAGTGGTATCTCACTGTGGGGCCAACTTGAATCTCAGAAGTTTTATTAGTTAACACTTACTATGTCATAAAATTTGTTTCAACATACATTATGGCTATGGAGTATTCCTGGCCCGGTGGCCCAGTACTGTACTCTTATCTTGATATTCATGAGGTGGATCCAAATGAGGGGCATCGTGTGCAAGCTGTAAAGACTTCTCTCAGAGCTCAGTTTCCTCATCTTTAAAGTGGAGCCAAAAATATTCAAAAACAATTCAGTCCCCTCGTGAGAAGCAGACCTGCCCGTGCAGTACCTGGTGTTCTAGAAGATGCTCAGAATAGGGTCAGTGCCATTCTGTAATGGAAATGTCGACCAACTTAAATCAGGCCTTTGTGCTACACCCAGCTCCCTGAGCAGAGGACGCTTAAAGGGAAGGACACAGAAAGCACACCACTTATAATATACCAACTCAGAACTTGACATTCTGTCACCTTACAATGCCCAAGTACCAAATCACACCACAGGCTCCTCCAGATGCCCTATCTGCAACTCCTGAGCTCAGCTGCACTGATTGTAGGGGCCATTTAACTTCTGTGATTCCAGCAAAACTTAATGTATTTCAGGACCATCCTATACATTCTTTCAAAATAAAAGTCCATGTCCAGCCATCAAGCCCATTCAGAAGGTGAGGAACTACACCTGCTGCTGGGACGAGCAGATTTACTAGCTTTGCTACTACAGCTTTGGAGCCTTCTAGAAACAAGTGAAAACACCCACCACAAACTTGAAACAGATGCCGTCAGGAGTATAACCACCTCCTCTCAATCCTTACAGGCTCGTCCAGCCTCCTACTGCCAGGGGGCTCTGCCTGGGGTCTCTGCTGGCTGCTGCAGCCCTTTCAGTCACCTGCAATAGGGCAACTCCACCATTTCCCAGCCAGTGGCTGAAAGAAGTTAGGAGTCAACGCAGTGATCCCTCAGTTGTCAAACCACTCCGAGTTCGAACTTTCCACTACTCAAATAACAGTTTTTAAAAATATCTACTCAGTATAATCAGACTTGAAAAAAATCTGTATGGGCAGAGAGTGAGTCATGCGTGCTGTCTCCACAGACACAAGGGGTAATACACGTCAGTGCAAGAGCCGCCCTTGCCCAGACAACATACAGGGCTTCTGTTCCTGTGTTAAAATATTCATCATTGTGCTTTTTCTTTTTTTGCTCTTTCTTTGTATAGAATGTCATAACCATGGCTCCAAAGAAAGTTAGTGATACCAGCAATATTGTTAAGAAGAAAACTATGGGAACCAAAATAGAATTAAAGAAAGAAATCACTGTGAAATTAGTTAAAGTTCTGGAAAAATGGATTTGTAAGTATAATGTTTGGGCCTCAGAACCAATTGTTTGTCTTTCCATTATTTCTTATGGGAAAAAATATGTTCAGTTCTCAACTTTTCAGTGTTCGAGCATGAATTTGAAATGAAATGAGTTGGACACCGGGGTATCACTATACCTCTGCTCCCTCGCCTTGCAGTGGGATAGAGGGGGTGACGCGGAACCATGTGTTCTGAACTGGCCCCCAGAACTCCCACGCCCGTGGTGGCAGTTCCTAAGATGGCCCACCTGGTTTCCTTTGCTTCCTGACCTCACTTCATTCTGTGTTTCCTGTGGTCACCTTCCAAAGCAACCTCAACTTTGATCCTTGTCTCGGTGTCTGCTTATTGGGGAGCCCTGGGGAGGTAAAAACACCAGACATTTTGTTCTCTAAGGGGCTTTCATTCACTGTGGATTCACTGTCAAACCTGAGGCCATCACTGTGGGTGACACCAAGCCAAGACAGGTAGTGGACATTAAAATCTTTGTTAAAATGCAACAAGCTAAGCTGGGTGCAATTTCACATCCCTGTGGTCCTACCTATACTCGAGAAGGAAAGGTAGGAAGAGTATCTGAGCCCAACAGCCAGACCTTATCTCAAAATCAAAATCCAAAATAAATAAATAAGCAAGCCCTGGAGAGTGGATGTCTTTTCCTTCGCAAAAGGGTGCCAGTCACTTGTTACACTGATTGCCCACAGGGTCACATTTATCCAGGCGATTACCTGTTTCTAATCTACACAAAAAGAGCACTGCACTACCAGCTCCTAAAGGCCCTGGCTTAGCATGATGCTCTGTACATAATGGTACGAGCAGGTGCTCAGTCCCTGACTATTGGTGGTGGTGACTAATACCTGATGGATGGCACAGGGAGGCTAGCGATTGGCACTGACAGAACACTATCAGATGGTGTGGTGTGCAGGAGATATGTACTGCCTCTCTCCCATATGCCAGAAACTTTTCTTGGTGCTGACCCCTCTCATCCCCTTCCTTTTGTTTTTTTTTTTTTTTTTTTGGAGATTGAACCCAGAGCACATTTATACTGGGAAAGGGAGGGCTCTATCACTGAGCTACATCCCCAGCCCTTCCTTTTACTCCCAGACAGCCTTGAAGTTGGGATCCTTCTGCCTCTCCGATTAGGCACCCTGCTCCTAGAGTACTTAAGATAACAGGAACATCCCACTGAGTTTGCTCTTTTAACCCTCTTTACTCTTCACTTACATCCCATTTGTCTGGAGCTGCATATTCTCCAAACAACCTTTGTGGGTCTTAGGATGAAACATCTCACACCCACAGTAACCATGATGCCTTTCCCAAGAGCCCCTAGGCCACACAATTCACCGGGCTCCAGCTCCACGTTGTTGCCTCCGCTCCAGCCAGGCCCACCACACTAGGACACCGCTGTGACTGGGGGTGCAAATGCTAAGCCAGCGTGGGTCCCAGCATCCCCCTGCACTCCCCACACTGGCTCTACACCCTAAGTAAGACGGCTGGTGCCAGTTCTGGCCAAAGCCAAGCTGCTCCCAGAAGAGTCTGGAGTGAGGCAGACATTCACAAAGAGCTACTGGCTTCTAATGGAGTTGCCAAGGCAATGCCAGCCACTTCATGGATGGAGAATGAACAAAGCAACACACAAGAATGAATCTAGTAAGCCTTGTTCCCGCAGTAAACTGGGCTATAATGCTTCCCTTTCTGCCAGAATTCCCACTGTGTGGACAGACACACAGGCACTGTCAAGATCACAGATAGCTATGAAAAGCTGGGAAAGTCAAGTGCCCAAGTGAAAATGAAGAAATTCAGAATATCACCCAGCTAAGAAGCAGAATGAAGACAGAGTTCTCACATTTGCTAGAGAGGAATGGAAGCTGTGTTTCAAATGTAAGCTTCTTAATTGCGTGTGATTGTCACTTCGGAGAAAAATAAAATGAACTCCTTTCTCTCCCACCCCTAATTTATTCCTTCGTAATTGTTCTGTGCCCCAAACAACCACACTGCAATGGAAAATAGAAGTCAAGGCAACATGTTCTTGTCCACGTCTCGCCCTTCACACATGTTGTGACCTTAAACAACTCATATGTATTTTCTAGTTCTCTCACTCACTATGACAATGAGCAGCACGGGCTCTGTGGTTTTCTTCTCATACGGGCAGCTTCGGTCTTCAGTGCATAAAACCTGAGAGAAAGTAAACTTCAAGCCACAGAGCTCTGGATTCTCTATATTCACAGAAAGAAACAAAAATTGCTTCTACAGTTATTTCAGCAGATGATTTGGTGCCAGGTCCAGTCTGAAAAAAAAAAAATCAAGCCTCCCCATTAGTGAGGAGGTAAAGAAGCCATTTCACTAAAGGTAGAATGGGGAATTGCTTTTGCCAAATGCAAGAGAACAAGGACAATGACAATCTTCCTTTCTGGGGCACACTGCCCTGGTGCAGCACTTTGTATTGTGGTTATGCTGCCATTCAGAAAACCTTTCTCAGTTCACTTAGGCAGAGGTGCACACATGGTGACACATGTAAAATTCTCTTCCCTTTAGTTATATTTATTATTACTTATTTATATATATTTATTATATTTAAAATATAATTTAAGAGCTTTTTTCTAGACCTTAACTGGGATAGCTGTGGTTCATACAAAGAGTCTACAAATAAATACTACAAGTAGAATTAATATTCTAATAATATTTTTTCAAGCTCCAGACATAGCTTACAGGGCCAAGTGTGGTGGAGCACACCTCCAGTCCCAGCTCTTGGGAGGCTGAGGCAGGAAATTCACTGTTTAAGGGCAGACAATATATGTAGAAAGAGCCTATCTCAAAAAATAAACAAAGAGAAACAGCTTACATATTTATAATCACCCCACATATTGGACAGCAATCTTACTTTTTGATATTTCAAGCCCCTCATCTCCATTTGTTCTTCAAACTTTGCGGGTAGGGCAAGGATATTAGCTTTCCTTTCTGGGAGTTCAGAAAAACTTCCCAAGCCTATGTAGAAGGCACCAGCTGAGACAAGCTCCAGAATTTCTGGTTCCCCGCCAACCTTCTACCCATAACACCATATTGCATCTTGTAATTGTTCTTCCAAGAACACATTTATCCCTTAACTATAGATTTTCTAAGAATTCCACACATTTGGTCAAATTGGTGACCTTAAACAACTTGCCTGTATTTTCTGGGCCTCTTCCTCTCTGTAAAATGAAAGATGGAATTTCTGTGGCTCTAAGATGCTACAGTAACAGAATATGTCAAGTTTAGAACATGACATAGTATAACTCAGAGTATAGTAGCTTTCTTCTATTCATTATAAGTAACTCATATTTATGGGAGGAAAATGTCCCACGAAAGGAAATGATTACATTCACCAAAAACAGCAGCAGTCACAAAGTTCTGGCTAGCTAAGCCACAACCGGGGTCTAAGAAGCCACTCCCATTCAGTAACGGTGCACAGGTACTATAAAGGGAGAGCTACTGGAAGCAAACTCTCAACAGGTCTTCAACAACCAAGCCTAGGATAGATGGGCTGGAACTTGGGCTACATAAAGCTCACGCATCCAGGGCTCGGAGATGTGGTCCTCACTCAGGAGACAAGTTCCCTGATCGGAAGGCAATGGTAGATTGCCTCTAAAGCAGATGAAGCAATTAAGGTACCCCCCCCCCAAAAAATTTAAAGTTTTAGTGTTACTGAATTCAGCCACAATATTCTATTTAGAAAATCTAAAAGAAGTAGTTTTAAGTGTAACTAGTACATTAGCCTTGCATCTTTTAAAAGATTTTTAATTTTACTTGGTGACTGGAACACCCTATTTTTCAGGGTTTAAAGTACTGCAAAGGCTAGGCCGGGGATTTAGCTCAGTGGTTCCACCGCCTGGCTCACAAGCACAAGGACCCAAGTTCAATCTCCGGTACCAAAAAAAAAAAAAAAAAAAAAA
>NW_022900941.1:30121218-30157343 GCF_012274545.1 Fukomys damarensis | reverse complement strand
GGAAAAAAAAAAAAAAAAAAAAAAAGTACTATGAAGGCTGAGAGGCCACACACAAGTGAAATTTGAAGAACAATTCCCCCAACACTTCTTTCTGCCTGCCCTGACTCCCTGACTTGAAGTCTCATCACCTGATCCACTAATGGGGTAGACAACACAAGACTGTATTTCTAGAAGGTTATTATTAAAACATAGTGACTATCCAGGTCTCTGACAGGAACAGCAATTAGCTTATCAGACTCATTAATTAATAGAACTGAGATAAACCAATTGTTCATTTCTGAGTAGTAAAGGTCAAGGGAGTATGTTCCCAAGCTAAGCAAGGAAATCAGTGTGATGAGGGAGAAGGTACTAAAGACAAATGCCACCTCTTTCACAACCAGCTAGAATGGCCAAGCAGAGCGTGTTTATGCCTGGTGCTCCAGCTCAAGTATCTAGTCCATCACTGCTAGCTACACCCAGGCTCAGGTGCTGAAGGTCACTCAGAGGTATCTTCTCCCTCGAGAAGGGGGCCTGTGTTCCATTGTCATCTCTTATCACAATTTCTCCCTCTTCGTGGATGTCTTCCTTTTAGTATATAACACATGCTTATGTTGCCTTCTTCTGTTAAGTTTTCCCTTTGCCCACCCTCTAACGACTGCCCGGTCTTCCACCCTCTTAAGGCTGGTCCTTAGCCTCCACCTCCTCATTCCTCCACATCACACTCTGTCCTTTAATTTTTGCCATTATTCAGTCTCTTTCTCGGGGGCTCCACAGCCTCCCAAGCTTCAATTCTGAAAGCTACAACATACTCCAAGTACAGACCACTTAGAACTGCACCCCAGCCCAGACTGTTGAACCTATGCCATACCAGCTCAGCTCCTTTCTTCTCTTATTTCTTCCTCTTTGCAGTTCTTCCTGCCAACTCCAAATGTCAGAATGTCACCAGTCTCTTTTCTTTTACACCCTCCTCTTCTGTTCTCTCTCCCATGGAAGAGCTGTCATGCTCCAGTAGGTTCAACCATAAGGCACATGCAGAAGACTCGCAAAACTTATCTCCAACTCTGAGTCCTATTACCGCGTTAACTGTCTAACAAAAACATGCAATTGGGTGTTCTCAGATACCATAAAAGACATACATCAGGTCCTTCATACTTGCAGGTTCCCCATCCTCAGATTCAATCAAGTACAGATCAAAAATATTTAAAAATTGCCTCAGTATTGAACATTTACAGACATTTTTGGCATTGTTCCCTCAGAGATACAGTTTAACAACTATTTACATGGCATTTACATTTAATGAAATATTATAAGTAATCCAGAGATGATTTAAAAATAGGAGAAGGTGTGTGTAGATTATATACAAACTCTACACCATTTTATACATGGGACTTGAGCATCGAAGGATTTGGGGGTGTGTGGGGTGTCTCAGAACCTCCAGAGAGACAACTGTATGTTGAAGGAGGAGCTTGTGTCTTTCTCCTTTTGCCTCCTCCTTGTCATCTTTTCACCACTATCCCATGGTTTCTATACAAAAAAGATCAGAGCCATCTCTCCCATAGTTCTACACATCGGCTGTCACAGTAACCCTTCATTTCTTCGGTCTGTGTCCTGTTTTGCATCTCAACTATTCTTACCACTTTTTGCCTACACCCCTGCAAGAGCCTTCTTTCTAAATGGGCCACTCATCTCTCTTACCCTCAATGCATGCTATGTCCTTTGCCGAATTTTCCCGCCTTTGATCCAGCTTCTAAAAATAAGGCATTTAACAACTTCCTGGGATACCTGCTGTGTAAGAGCCCTTAGTGAAACACCTTCTGCAACACCGGATGTCCCAGCCCTCACAGGTGGGCCTTTCCCCACCAAATACCCTGACAAATACCCTCTCACTCTTCTCTCTAACTGGATACCTTATCAGTTCCTTGGCTTTGCTATCTGTGGAAAGACATCTGCTCTTCCAGACTCACGACTCATACCAAACGCTCTCTCTTCCAAGATAAATCCTTTTCCTGAGCCTCTCAAAGAGCTCACTGCCCCCCTCCGTTCTTTGAAGTATCATAGCACTTTGATACTCTTCCAAGTGGTCCCCAGTCACAGACTACTTTGGATTACAGTCATCTGGAAATGCCAGTTATGGAGAAAAAGTAAAACAAGATTCGGGATTAGAAGTTGGAGTGAGAAAGAGCTATTATATTTGAGTGACTTTTGCACACTAGACCCTTTGCCTTGCTTTACCTGAGGTGTAATACCGATTTCTGACAATGACGCTTTAGTTTAATTGCCATTCTCCACATTTTACAGCAAGGTCCCTGGCTTGCACAGGATCACACAACCCAAGGCATACTGGCTTCACATGCTAGTTTTGAGGTCCTGTTATCAAGGAAAACCTAAATAAACCCTCTAGCTACATTGCTTTTAGCTAACTTTAAAAATCACTAATTCTGGAGGTCATAGAGCTGAGTAATACATTATTTCCCACTAGCTTTGCTGTAGATGACAACTCTGATGTGTGGGTTCTCATGATAACGGTTGCCTAGGTAACTTTTCAGGAATTTGACGGCCACTTTTGTCAAAACCACTGACTCTTCACTTGGGCCTAGGCCAGTGTCTGACAAGTGACTAAAACAGGACAGATGGTAGCAAGATAAGGATAAACAGACATTTCCATGACTTACAGGAGCATCGCCGCCCTGTGATCACTGCATGCCACCAGCGCATTCCACGGTGTCCTGCTCCAGGCCAGAGGAGAGGTGCCCAGACGACTCCAGTCATCAGTCCTCCCCTAAACTAAGGCCCTCTTCCTTCCACCTTGCTTAACGATCAAAGGAGCATGAAACTTATGCTAATAAGCTGAGTTGATTATTTCTGACATCAGTCCACATTTTCTGGTTTTTCTGGCATCCTAAATAAATTTTTTTTTTTTTTTTTTTTTGGTTCCTACAACTTGTTCTCAATCTCTTGTGATAAGTAAATGAACCTGGATTTGGTAACAAACCAACTAATATGAGGCAGACAAAATTATAATTTGAAGAATATGCTATTAGCTTCATGACTTTTATAGATTTTTAGTTCAGGACATATTTTCTATCTTCCCCACTGTCTGATTCCCTGAAGCATCTATGACAATTATCAAAAGTGTTTAAATATATAGTTTCTGAATTAAATTGGACTTCTGATATAATGTTTTAAATTAATAGGGTTTGAAAAATATCGTTCCATTCCAAAATAAATACTGCCAGTTACGGAGCAGGTCTATGTGCCAAGCTAAGACTACCGTGAATCTCCACAGCAAATTCCAAGGTTAGTATCGTTACCCCACTTTACAGATGGGAAATCAGAGTTCAGTGACAGAGTTCAGTAGTAAGTAACAGCAGAAGAGTGATTTCAGAGTTCACAGTTTCCCACTGTTCCATCCAGACTCCTGGCCACAAAAATCCAGTTTGCTGCATCTCAATACAATGCCACTTTGACATGGGAGATGATGTGCCTTGTTTATGACCTTAGAAACATTTTCTTTCTAATATCCAGAGTTCTGAGAGTTCCCGCTTCAATTCCACCCAAGTATTATCATGGCCCTGGCATAACCAGCACTGCCCACAGAACTAGATATATTTTGTACAGTCTTACAGATATGGAACTTCTCTTTTCACTGCTTTATTAAAGTAGTGACAGAATCTTCCATGTGCCAGCTACTATCCCCAGCAGCTGGAGCAAAGCAGAGAGAGACAAAGAGGTTTCTTGGTCTTTGTGGAGCTTTTGTTCTGAAAGGGAGGAGACAGGTAAACAAAGATAACTTCTGCCAGTTGTGACAGTGATATAGGGGGAAGAGATGGAACTCCCAAACTTGCTAGATATCCGAAGCATGAGTTTGTGTTCTCTAAAATCAAAAAATGAATTCTAGGAACAACAGAGGTAAAGAGTAGGAATTTTTTTTTTTTGGTAGGGGGATCTAACTCGGGTCCTTGTGCTTGCGAGGCAGGCAGCAGAACCACTGAGCTAAATCCCCAGCCCAAGAGTAGGAAATTTTTGAGGGAAAGAAAGCTTCTATCTAAGAGAGACAGAAGGGGGACCAGAAAGTGCCCACTCACCCCATTTTTCAAAGATCTTTTGTAAAGCAAAGCCATGTGGTGAGGAGGGTACAAAGTGGGACAAAACTATAAGACCCAGTAAAAAATTACAAGGTGGGCATGAGGTAGGACAAAACCTGACCAACTGATAAGATTACAAGTAGAGTCACTCAGGTAATATTGATTAAATGGAGGTCAAATGGAGGAACAAGTCACTAGCAAGCATACAAGGATTTTCAGTAAGGGTGGGGGGTCAGGGATATTTCCTGGAAAGGCTGGGTTAAGACCCTGGCCTCCCACCCAGGTGACTGATACCTATTTAGAATATCAATTACTGCTATTTATCTATCCCCAGGGGAAGCACAAAGATTTCATAGTTTCTCTCCTTTTACACTTCTGGCCTTCAGGGAATGTGTCTTGACTGTCCTCCATGTTGGCTCTTTGCTGTGTTGGCTCCTGTCTAACTGCCTACAAGATATCTAATTAACTTACCTATCTGCAATAACAGGAGTCAGGGAGATGGCCCTGGCAACCCAAGCCAAAGCCAGGAGGCTTGCCAGCCACAGAGAGAGCAAGGGACAGAGTGTACCAAGTAGAGCGAAGCAAAATGAAGAGCAGCCTGCGTTAGGGAGCACTCGGACTGTCAGAAAAGTGTGCTATTCCAATTGGAGAGAGAGCATGGATCCGGACAGTACAAGATGATGGGGAAGACATACAGAGATCAGGCACTGCCTGGTAACAGGCACCTCTGAAATGTACATCCAGCAAAGGAATGGCCTCATCTGGCTTTGGTTTGGCCAGCTCTGTGGAGACTTGATGTTTAGAAAAGGATTATGAACTAAGACGAGTGTAAGACCAATGAGGAAGCCACTACAGGGGTCCAAAAAGAGCTGGAAGGAAATGAAAATGTTGAGCTATAGGCCACATGCCACCTTCCGAAGTCAGCACAACACTGCTGCTCAGACCGCTCACCCTCACTCAGAACTCTCTTCAGAGATTGCCTCTCCTCCTTTACCTCCAACTTCAAGCGTGCCAACTGTGGAGTCATCCCAATGGTAAAGAAAGCAGGCAGCCGGAGAACCCAGGGACACCTCACGTTGCTGCCTTTCATCCAAGAAACAATTCCCCACAATTGGTGCTATTACCACGGATATGACAGGGAGAAACCACCTCTGACTGAACAAGGAGTATGTCAACTCCCTGGTGGGATCGTTTGGTCAGATCTAAGATCTGTGGAGCCAGGTCTATCTGATGCCAGAGCCCACCTCCCCTTACTCAGACCACAGAGAGAAACTGCACTTCCCTGCAGGGAGAGTGAGCGGCTACAGATCAGGAACTGAACACATCCATTCCTGAAACCACTCTCCCATTATTATTCTGAAAAAGTTCCAGGCAGAAATACATTTTGCTTATTTAATATATAATTATTAATAATGATCCCTGTGTTGAGGTATCTACTAGATTCCAAGAGAGAAGGACATGGTCTTCAAACACCTAGGCTTTGCGTCTAATGAGGCAGGCGAAAAGGAGCAGAGGCAATGCTTTTCTCTCCTAGCTCTATAAATCCTCAGATGAAAATGTGCCTGGTATTTCCAGAGACTTCACTGCTTTTGTGCCACACTGGCCTCATTATGTAGATAACTTCACAGATTCGTCCCATTTTATTATTCTGTAAGAATATGTGTCAGTTTAAAAAACGCAAAGTCTCACACAAAGTAACTCTCTTCTATTTTAAGCAAGCATTCAGAATGTCAGCCGAGTGCTAAGCAGCACCTCACTAGATGGTCACGACCGATGCTACGCACAGTGTGGGGAAAGAGCAGAACGGAGAACTTTACACAGCCCCTGAAAACCAGGCATGGTGTGGAGTATGCAGCGGAAATTATCCCACTAAATCCACAGACCACCACGTGGACTAGGTAACTTTAGAGTGCCCACTTTATCATTGGAGAAACTTGGGGTGATTATGAGTCCAAGTTAAATGTAGGATGATACAAAAGCCCACATTCTTAAGCCCCTCTCTATTGTGCTAAGGCCAGGTCAGGCCTCTAAGATAACTAAAAGATGGGAAATAAGAAACGGGTTGATGGATATAGGTTTATTTCATCCGAATGAGAGGAATCTTATAGGGTAATTAAAGTACACGCATGATATTTTAAAATTAAATTAAGATGCCTACTCTCCATCTCCCCTGACAGTAGAAGAAAATGACTTTGCCCTCCCCCTGACAGGTGAAGACAGATTAAGAAACAATGTCTAGACAGGGGTTTGGTGGACTCAGAGGAGTGCTGTTGTCTGCAATTGTTTGCTGACCCACAAATGCTTCCTCCAAACCCTACTCTCTCTTTCCACCCACCTGTCTTTCTCCTGGGTATTTTCTTTCCTGAGAGTGCATACGTCTTGTCTCCGACTCCCTGGAGGGAAGGGGCCTGGGCTTATTACCTAGTTTATGCTAATGCATCTCTTACGGAATGGACCACATAGTCCTTTTGAGAGCACTGCTCTGAGCTGCCTGGTAACACCAGGTTGCCTCTTCCAAATCGAATCTGTATCTGTGACTGTGGGCAAAGCTGAAATAAAAGAAAAGCCGGACTAGCAAAGCCGTTCATGTCAATGATGACAAAAGCAACGGAGTAGGCTGGAAAGACCTGAGAACGGAAAGGCCAAAAACACAGACACGGACTCCCAGCCTGGAGACTGAGAGCTCCGCAGATGACTCAAGTGATGTCAATGGTCCTTCCCTGGGAGAGCCTGCTGCTGACCGGTTAGACACAAGGTCCAGGTTACAAACCACGTGGATGGCGGCCCTGAGCCACAGAGCAGGACAGGAGGGTGGAGGCTCACAGCGTTCCTCTTCACCTCCTGCCTCCCACCTCCCACCTCCCTCGATCAGGGCCAACTGGCCACAAACAGGGCTCCACATCGGTGGACTCCTCACATGTGCACTTTCCTCCCTCCTCCTCGCCACACCACCCCAGAGGCCCATGGGCCTGGATTTGAGGTCTGGAAGTCCTGGGCTTGGAGCCATTCACAGAAAGTGACTTTCCTTCTCTCCCTAGACTAGATTTGTTCCAACTGACTCTACTCCCACATGTTCCACAATCCAATTTACTGAGGAAGGAGATACAAGGAGCATGTGGGTACAAAGCTAGATAAGAAGAGACGTCAGCCTCCCCGGAGAACAGCAAAGACTGGGGCTGCTCATGTAGTGATCTGGGCCTCTTCCCAGACTGTCATCCTACACCAGATGCTGGATGCCCGTGTCTGAAGCCCACAGCCTTCATAGCAGATACGATGTCTTTGCTGAAATAACAGCAGGCTCACTGACATGCTTGAGGAGAGGGTAATCTCTGTGATGCAGGTCAAGGTGACACAGAGGGCTGAGCAGCCACTGTCATGGACTTGCTCTCTCTCTTGGGACCTCCTTAATTAAAGAGGGCTCACAAGACAGCAGCAGAGGGCCAAAGATGGGGAGACTTTAGACCAAACCCCGGAATGATCTGAAGAGCAACTACTGCCTTCATTATCCTTCTCAGTTTTTTAGCAAGAAGGGGCCCAGGGCACCAAGCTTGTCCATCCCTAACGCCCGGGTTATGGTTTATCCCCAAAAGGCCTCGTGTGTGCAGGGGTGGGGCTTTGGGAAGGTGGGTGATTGGATTGTGGGGCACTAAACTCATCAGTGGATTAACCCATTCATGAATCCATAGCTAGATGTGTTTGCTGTTAGAGGTGAGCCTGGCTGGAAGAGGCCTAAGAGGCCAGTCACGGGGGTGTGACCCGGATGGGTGGCCCTCCCAGCTCTACCCTTCTCTCTCTACTTCCTGGCTGAGCAGCTGTGCTCTGCCTCAGCCTTTCTCCATGCTATTTCTGCCTTTGAGCCAGCTTACCACAGGCTAAATGTATGAGCCCAAACGTGCCTGTCCTCCTTTATGTTGTGGGTGTGAGGTATTTTATCTCTGTGACAAGAAAGTGACTAAAACAGCCTATCAGGTACAAGGCCTCCCCTCCCCGGGCTTCCAAGTGATCTGCCAGTCAGGATTTGCCGAGATTCCTCATCTCCACTTGGGCAGCCTTTTACTTCTGCCAGGCACTCACCCTTGCTCTCCACTCTCCCCTTCTCTTCTGCCTCCCTCCCTTCTGGCCCCAGGGAAGTCGCCTTCCTTTTCTACTCCCCCTCCATCTAGGTAAACCCATCCTCCAGCCACCATGGCCCTGACCCTTCCATCACTTCTTACATGCATCTTGGCCATTCCTGCTCTGATATCTAAAAACACACCCACATCTCTGTTATCCATTAAGACAAAGACACTTCCTACCCACCCTGTTTTGTTTTTTCTTTTCAACTCACTGAGCTGTCCTCACGCATCAAGCCCCTTGGCAAAAAGGAGAACACACTCCCTGCATCTTTCCTCTGACTCACCCCTCACTGTGCCCAGCTTTCTGCTAAGCCAGAGACAGCAAAGACCCAGAGCTGTCCCCTCAGCAAACCCGGCTCTTCACTGCCTCTCCTGTCTTCCTTTTTCACCATCTTGGAAGTATGTGTGCTGCTCCCCACCCTTCCCTTTGACTGTGAGTTCTCTGATTTCTTTAATTTCTCTTCCTTTTACTTTTTTTAAAATTATTTTTGGCACCGGGGATTGAATTCAGGCCCTCATACTTGCAAGGCAGGTGGCAGAACCACTGAGCCAAATCCCTGGCCCTTTTTAGTTATTTAGTTAGTTAGTTCAATTTCTCCTCCTCTTAAATATCTGTCCCTATTCCCTCTCTAAATCATGTTTCCCATTTCAGGGGATTTGTGTGCTAACATCACATCTTTCTGCCATAGCCACATGCGGTCTACCATATCCTTTAGTATTTTTCTTAAAAAATCAATTCATTTTTCCTTTAATATACTTTCAATGAAAGATTTGGATTTGAAGTATTGGGGATTGGATCCAGGGAACACTGAACTACCAGGCCCTTTTATTTTATCTTGAGACAAGGTCTCACTAAATTGCTCAGGCTGGCCTCAAACTTGTGATCTTCCTGCCTCAGCCTCCTGAGTAGCTAGCTGGGTATACAGAGTAGCTAAGACGGCAGCCCTGCACAACCACCACACCTGGCTTCAATGAAATGTTTCTATTATAAGTAAAAAATTAGTATTGCAGGCCATAAATGGAAGGCAATAAAAATAGATAAAATGGAAACGAACATTAATCAGTTCGAGCTAAATACCATTATCTGCCAAGGACTGCACAACAAGATGTGTTTTCTCCTTTTGTTTAGAGGAAAATTCAAAGAATTAGAGGTTAAAGACCAGTGACAGACTGAAGCTTTCTCTTTGATAGAATCAGAGGGACCAGAAGAGAATGGAAACCAATCACCATGTGACTCTAAGGCCATGTTTGTGGCCTGCCTAGAATGATAAGCAGCCAGGACGATTTTCCCTGGTGTACTAGAGGTAGCTCCCATTCACCCACAGCCCCTTCCAGGGAGTAAGTGATTGTAACCTCTTCAGTGATTGACCAAATTGCTTAGTTTCATTCCAAGTGACCTTAGAAAATGAGATTACAGATACAAAATGGAAACAAAATAGAAAATGGTACATCCTAAATGCCAGAGCAGCAGCAATCCACCCAGGCTAGAACCCGGGTCTACCTCAGGTGAGACCTTATCTCCTGGACTACAACCTGGGATGTGTCCAGAGGCTGCCATCATCATCTCATCAAAAATAACAAAGCAAGGTCCAATGGCAAGCCTTGTATCCCCACCCTTGGGAGGCTTATCAGAAGGATCACTCTGGACCAGGAGTTCAAGATCAGCCTGTGCAAAAAAGTAGACACATTTGCAAATAACAATAAAACAAAAAGGGTTACATCCAAGCAGTGCACCAGGCATCCACATATATGCTTGTCAATCTTCACAATCCCCTCCTGTGAGTCTGCTGCCATTATTTTTCCCAACATGAGGAGCCAACACCAAGAGAAGCTAAGGAGTTTGCCAAGGGTTTCTTGTAAGTGACAGATTCAGGCTTTACATCAAGTTTATCTGACTCCAGAGCCCATGACTTCCACTCTTCTACCTTCCCAACACAGAGACACAAAGCAATTTAAAACCTCACAAACCCCAAAATAATAGCCTGCTACTCTTATGCGCAATTAAGACAATGGGTTGACACAACAGGAAAACCTTTCAATATGTAATTAAACATAATTACTAGTGTCCTCTAATTGTTTAGGAAAATAAGTCTTTGGCTCTTGACAAGCTATAATTCTGGTGTATGCTGAGAAGTTTCAAGTCTTCACTTCCGATCTGTATACCTCCAGCAAATGCATACATTATTAGTCAAATTTCAGGATATCTTCAATATGCAACTTAGAATTAAGTTAGATAGGGCTTGACGGGATCTAAGACAACCCTACATTTTACAGATGGAAAAACAGAGAAAGAAAAATGCACCAAGAACATAAAGGCCTTTGTCTTCTAATCAAATGCTCTGGGCACCTCAGGGATTAGACAAGTTCAGACCAAATCTGAAAACCTGTGACATCGGGCAAGTTATCCAACATCTCTGAGCTCAAGTCAAGATGATAACAGTAACTAGACCCTTAGACAGTCCCTGGGCACACTGCATCTGGCCATTAATGCTACTGCAAAACTGCCCACAGACCCCAAGCCTGGCTCCATCACAGCCTTACAATTCTGCTCTGCCTGATGCCCCATGAAGCCACTGGCAATTCACGGTGGATTCAAGGTCTAAGCAGGCAACCAGGGAATGAGGCTTGGTCCTAAGACTGAGCAGCAAAGCCAGGCATGGTGGCACATTCCTATAATCCCAGCACTCAGGATGCCGAGGCAGGACAATCACTGCAAATTTGAGGCCAGCCTAGGCTACATACATAGTGAGTTCAAGACCAACCCAAACTATTCAAGACCCTGTCTCAAAAAACCAAAAAGAAAAAAAAAAGACTATGCAGCAGCCAAGAGTTATTTTTGATAAGACAGTTGAATTTAAAACAGCTAAGAATACAATAATATATGTATGTATGTATATATATGGTGTGTATGTGTGTGTGTTCTTCAAGGAAAAGGTTCAAAGAGACCTAGTTATAATTCACACAAGAAATATGAGATGCTCTTCACTGGGAAGCACATGCATGACAAAACATTCTCATTCTCCCCAGGGTGCCCTAAGAAAACTGGCAGCATCCTCAGTTGAAATGAAAATGTGAAGGAACAGAGACTACAGTACCAGGTGCTGATTAAAGATGTTCCCAGCACACAGAAGCTGCCTCAGCCTTGGTCTCTGCAGGGATCTTTCTGGAGGAGAATCCAGAACTCAAAATGACCATCCCAGGGGAGGCAGAATCCAAAAGCATGAGTGGCACATCCCCTGGGACACTCGACCATAAAGGCTAGTCCAGACACTACGTAGAAAGAAGGCATTAAAATGAGGGGAAAGAAAGGATTTCCATTACATGGTGGGCCCCATCCTGACAATTTCGCAATGTAAGGAAGTCCATGAACTCAAGGAAGAGGTCTCTGTTGTACACAGCCAACTCCTGGGAGAGGCAAATCAAAAACAGTGTTTGAAAAAGTATAGTTCTTGCATTTGTTCCAGGGGTTCTTGGCCTCTATAGGGACCGGTGATGTTTAAGAAAAGGTGGGCAGTACGAACACATAGGCCATCATCCTGACTCCTCAACGGCAAGTGGTGTTTCCTCCAAAATATCAGAGGCTTTTCCAGGAGCAAAGAGGTAAAAAGGACTGAGCACTACAGTGGCAGGAAACTGCAAAGGGGCAGCTAGCATATGGGCAGCACTTCTGCCTAGCCAGCTGCCAGGGCACTGTGGAGATGAAGTTGCTTTAAAACATTTAATTAATAAATATAGCCTGTTATGAAGAAAAACTGAAACCACTTTTTAACCTAATTTAAAACCTCCTTTGCTCTGTTTCAGTGTGTTGTCATTTTATTTAATGTTTTGAATGATAAATAGGTTCACATGGTTCAAACACCAAAGGCTATAACACATATCTTGAAAAAGACACAAAGTATAAAGAGAGACATTTCCCTCATATCCCTGCTGCTTGTCACCTCCAGCCAACCACCACTACTGGTAGAGAGCAGCAATGACTGTCCGAGAGGTCGTCTGGGCCTGAATAAAGATTCCTCTGTGAGGCCCTCACCCCACTTCACCTGCTCCATCCAGATCAAGCACCCTTTCTCTATGGTCCCCACCTGTACTTCCTCCCCAACTCCAGCCAGACAGCCTCTGCAATGATTTCTTTCACACCCTGATCTGGACCCTCAGGCTCCATTTCTTGGTCATCAACGCATCTCTAGCATCTCTAGTATCTATCAAGAAAGTACCATTTAAATACTTGTTAAAGCTTTTCCCAAAGGCAATTTATAATTAGAAAGTAAGTGTCAATTCCCTGACCCACGTTGCTACGGAAGTGACTAAAGGCAAACTTTACTTCACAGTGACAGTAACTGTCAGGAGGCAGGAAGCCTGTGGCAGTCATTCACAGGGGTCTGCTGGCAGACAGGGGGAGTCCTGTGTCAGCTATCTGATGACAGCAAAAGGTGACAAACCCTTCAAGAGTTCATTTCCAAGACTTTGAAAAAAATCAGATGCCCTTCTCAGGCTTAGCATGAAACTGTCACAGATAAGGCACTCCCTGTATGAGCAGATCACTCACCGGCAAGCTCTAAGTAAAAAATACTGAGGTGAGGTGGGTTATCAAACAAAGAATATCCAAGTAGTTTGGGCTTAAGAGTGAGGGGAGATAAATTATCCAGAAAACCATCTGCTTCAAGGTCTGAAAAGTAGAAGGCACTGGCAAAATAGAGACATCTTTGGGGAATACTAAAAGTGAGCTAAATAGATGGCAAATGGAAGGGGGAAATAGCAGTATCAGTGAAATAGCTTTCCAAGGAACAAATAAGGTACCTGAGGAGTAGAAAAATGGTTCAATACAGCTGACCAAGCAGCCTGATTCTGGGGCGGATACAACCCTTAATTGTCTCAGCATTGAGCTGAGCTAGAAAAAGTACAGAGAGGAAAAATGATTCTCCTTCATCTTTCCTGTGGGATCCGAAATCATCCTGCTGCCTCAATGAGCTGGGAACATCCTATGTTCAGCCACGCAGGCAGGAGCTGCACAAAAGGCAAATGGGAGAGCAGAGGGACCCAACCTCACGGAATTGTGGGGGAAAAAATTCCTCTTACTTAGGTGAGGCGCTCTGTTGAATCAGTTTTTGAGGAGCCTATAAATAAGGAGGAGTATTAAATACTCGATTCTTTTCTCATGCCAAGCACATACACAACTAGGCTGTGCTCATTCAAGAAAACAAAATAAATTCCTTTAATTCATTTTATTCTACCTGGTTTCCATTTTTCGTTTACCCAAAAGCTGAAACTGCTTAGGGAATTTAACAGTAAGGCACCAAATAGTTTTGAAATATGAGTAAACTGTAAAGAAACAGTAAGATATGGCTTTATGTGCTTTGTCACTGAACTTAAAAAAAAAATTAAGGACCAGGATTGTAGCTCGGTGGCACCATGCCTGCCTAGCAAGCACAAGGTCCTGAGTTCAATCTCCTGTACCAGAGAGAAAAATAATTAAAAGGGCTTCACTACCAAAAGAATTTATACAGGTCAGTAATTCTGAATTCTGGGAAAACTATTTAATTAATATTTTATATAGCAAAACCCAATATAACTCTTATGTTTTATAAACAAATTGTGCACATCATGTCTCCATTTCGTACAAAATTTCTTTCCAAACATTATTTATTTGGTTATTAATACAAAAATGGGCCCTGCAAAATCTTAAATGTTTTTTTCCTCTTACATTCATTTCTGGTAAATACAAGTGTGTTCACTCTGTAAAAAAGTAAATAAGAAGTGTGGCGATATATTCATTTCCTATTGCTGCTGTAACAAATTACAAGTTTAGTGTTTTAAAACAACACATTTATCATCTGACAGTTCTGGAGGTCCAGATCCCCACCTGAGTCTCACTGAGCTAATACTAAAGTACAGGCAGAACTCTTCCTTCGTGTCAGCCTCTAAGGGCCGCCTGCATCCTTGGCTCACACCTACCCCTTCTGTCTCCAAAACGGAAATGACAGGTCAAGTTTTCCAGTGATGCCAGCTGTCTCTAACTCTTCTGCTTCCCTCTTCCCCCATTTAAAGATCCCACATTGCACCTAGCCACCAAGATAATTCAGGGTCATCTCTTTATTTAAAGACCAACAGGGGGCTGGGGATTTAGCTCAGTGATTCCACCACCTGCCTCGCAAGTGCAAGGTCCTGAGTTTGATCCCTGGTGCCCCCCCCCAAAGGCCAACAGTTAGTTGAACAACCTCAGTTCTATCTGCAACCTTAATTCTCACTAGTACTACAACATATTCAGATTTGGGGATTAGGAAGAGAGCGGATGTGGGACCATTATTCTGCCCTCCACGGAGAAGACCTGGGAGCTGCGTCTCACAGGATGCTCAGTTCAAAGCCCTCTGACCTCACACAACTAATAAATGGTTTGGTAACAACATTTAGCATGAGACTGCCCATTCAACTGCAGAGGAACTGGCAAACTTTAGCCTTTTCAGACAAGAGTGAATTGCTCAATCTAGGATTTTCCACCTCCTATATGCCTGAAGGCCTGCATCCCTAGGTGGACTGGAATGGACACTGCAGGGAAGAGAGAGCAAGGACAGAGGCTGCACTTCACACAGCATCCACATGCAGAAGGTGCCCACAGCCATTACTGGATGGAGGCCACACTGTGCAAATCAGGTTCTCATTCGTCTTTCCTGACTCAAACCCCAGGCTTTGCCCATGGGCTTTCGCCCAAATATCTGAAGCACACAGGACAGAGGGCCAATGACTCATGCGGCCAAGATTAGACATTCATATCACCCCACCATGGGGTGGGGAGGATGCAAACTATTTTGGACCGGGGTTCAATTTGAAAATGCCAGTTTTAAACTGCATTCTACACTCCTGACAAACACAACACCAGTCTGGAAAATTTACTTGCTAATGCATAGCACAGTACCCAGAGCTAGGGTTCAAAAAAACATTGTTGCATGAGTAATTCTCACATATTTTATAACATCTGTCAAGAGGACTATAGAGCTGAATAGAAGGACAGAACAGTGAGGACTGAGATTTTGATGCCTTATTCCTTCAAATATCCCTCAGGAAATTCAGTTTTTGAATGTCAGTTGTAACTTCCCCAAAGTCCAAGAAACACTTTTTGTCTACGAGGTGCTGGTGCACACATTTATATGTGATCATAACCACCACTTTTAAAAATTAAATGAGATAGAGTAGAACACAGAACATCAGAGTATATTACATATATGGGTAGTAAGTATTGTTTCATAAAACTTCTTTCATATGTGTGGAAAGTTGTGATGTAAAATGGATTTCTTGGATTTCTTGGTAAAATGGATCACAGTTTCATGGTCAAAAAAAAAAAAAACAAAAAACAAAACTAACAGCTGCTGCTGTAGGAAAACTGTTTTCAACACACAGGAACTCGGTCGGTCCCAATGGCTGTTAATGTTTAGGTGCTTCAGCCTCTATTATCTTTTGTCCCTGACAGTTCTAGCAAGACAAGATATCGAATTATACTAAGAGAATTACCTCCCTATTCATTCTCTCTTCAAAGGCACTCTCAATTCTCCACCAAACATCTGTATGGAATCCTCTTTTCTCATTGAATAAAATAGGCAGGACATCAGCATCATGATGCTCCCAAAAGGGGCGAGTCCTTAAAAATGGCCTTGACTGTTCCACAATTATCTTTACCCAGGCCCCTATGCCAATGTGACAGAAGCATGCGGACCTCATCACACATCCTCCACCCTCAGGATTCAGAGGCTACCCTGGTGGAAGCAATCTGGCCTGCATCTCACGTGGCCCCATCACTGCCTTATTGGCAGGTTCAGTCAGATATGGCTTGCATTCCTCACACCAGCCATTCTGGGAGGGGAGTCTTGGCCCTGCTATGAGGAAAATGCCAGGAGACCCCACTTTGGGCTATAACTTCCAGAGGACAGATCTGAGTTTTGTCATCTCTGAGCCACCTGCAGTGGATAATAGCCTGAGTACATGCAACCTGTTGTGGACTGAATTATATCTGTCCTAAATTCATACACTGAAGTCCTAAGCCCTTCTGGTGAGACTATCTTTGGACATAAGGCCTTCAGAGGAATAGTTAAGGTTCAATTAGGTCATAAGGGTGGGGCCTAATCCAACAGGATTTATGTGTCCCTGTAAGAAAAGAATCAGATGTTCCCACCCCTCTCACAGAGCGGAGTCCATTTAGGACATAATGAGAAGGCCTATAAATCAGGAAGGTGCCCCCCACCAGAATGATCCTTTTCACCTTGACATTGTACTTCCAACTTCCAGAACTGTGAGAAAATTAATTTCTGTTAATAAGCCACCCAGTTTGGCAGCCCAATCATTTTTGCAACCCAAGCAAGCTAATACAACATACTATCTGTGCTGAATTTGATTTGTCTGTGTTTTCAAACCATTAGAATTCACAGCAACTTATAGTTTATTCTTTCTCAGTACTAAACCCAGTGCATCCTGGGCAAGTGGCATACCCCAAACTAAACTCCCGGTCCTTTTTCTTTTTGAGGACCTAGTCTCACTGTTACCCAGGCTGGCCTCAAACTTACCATACTTCTGCCTCATCCTCCCCAGTAGCTGGGATTGCAAGCATCTGTCACTGTGCCTGGCTTATGTAGCTATTCTGAAACATAAATATTAAGAGAAAAGAAGCCACAGAAGAATATAAACATTATTATAAAACTTTTACGGATTCAAGACTAAATAAAATTAAGCAATATATAAATTAGACCTAAAATGTGCTTACAATAATACCACAAAGAACATCACAGAAATGATGAGAAAAATGTGGAGAGTTCCAGCTTCTGGTACAAAGGGGATAAGAGAGAGGACCGAGGGAAAAACAATGGTGAAGTACAAAATGAGCGGTGGTTTCCTATTTCATTAGAATCCCTCATAACTTATTTCTGTTATATATACATTTTATATATCATGTTTTAGAAATGAATTTATAAAAGATAGGCATCATGAACAGTAGTTATTTGGGAGTAGGGGATATGAGATATTTCTACTTTCCAAATTTTATCTTCCTGAATATTTTTAATCACCATATAATGTATACATAATATTTACATTTGAAATAAAAACTATACACTTAAAGAAAAGAACAAAAAAAAGGTAAAGAATACTTGTGATTACTCCAACACTTTCTTCATTCTTCCTCCCCTTTTCCCTCACTCCATTTCCCTGAATAAAAAGCTAGGATGAACTAACTAACGGTGATCCTTTAAAAAAATGCACTGGTTGTTCTAAAATAATTTTGAGGCTCAGGCTCTATAGCTCAGTATTAATTTATTATGTGTATTACACATAAATTTATTTGAAATGTAAGCTTTGGCTGAAATTAACTCACACTTTCTTGAAATGGAAATAAGAACTACAGGGATATACTAACAGTTCCATCACTCTAGAGCCTGATTATTAGAAAAACACCAGGAAACAGACACTAGAGGAAGGAAGTCCTTTTTTCTTTTCAAAGCAATTTAAGTAAAATACAGATAATCACTCAGCTTTTTGGCTAAGATCAAGTGTAAAGTACAGACATTTCCCCTTCAGAGCTGAGGACAATTAATAGAATTTTAAGTGCGGTTCATTTATATTAATATCTTCAATTCAAAACTTCTTAGACCCTTCTTCCTCTATGATGCTCGATTTCAGTTCAAATTAAAATAATTTTATAACACTAGCAGGTTAAAAAAAAAGTCTAAAGAAGCATGTTTTGTGTGTGGTTTCTATGTTTTGGTAGAAAGGGAAATTATTTCAAAGAAATCATTTTCTGTACTTAATGAATCTCTAATTTCTTTCCTTTTGGCTCTGCCAATTTAATAACTAAATAGAAGGTAACAGTTTGCATATTCACAATTTTTATTCTTTGAAAAATGAAACTACTTTCTAAAATCTACCTTTACCTTAAAGGTATTTCATGTTCAATAAACTCTGAGTACTGTTCAATCACTTGTCAATGTGTATACTGCCACTGTGTGTGCGTGCAGTGTGTGAGCATCAGTTTGTCCATCTCCCATACTAGCCAGAGTTGTCTGACAGCAGATGTGTTAGCCAGCTTTCCGTTACTACAACAAATGCCTGACATAATCACTTTACAAAGAGAAAGGTTTATTTTGGCTCAAAGTTTGGGAGTTTCAGCCCACGATCAAATGGACCGCGGTAAAACTCCTTACTTCCGAGAAGCACAAAAGAAAGCAAGAGCCGGGGGCTGCCAGAATTCCCTTTGTGGGTGAGCCTTTGGTGACTTAAAACCTCCCATTATGCTCCACCACTTAAAATTTCTACCATCTCCCAATATTGCCAAGCTGGGGACCAATCCTTTAGCACATTGGCTTGGCTTTTAGAGGACATTCCAGATGCAAGCTATACTAGTGGACTAAATAGTCAGTGCTCCTTAAGGAATGCCTGCGCTTGCAATTTCATCTGATTACAATGAATTTCACAAAAACAATACTTGGACCCGCTTAGTCCTCAGGGGGGACTGAAAGGAAGTAGGAAGGTAATGAGACTAAAAATAATCATAAGAATGTAAGTACATTCATTCCATCATGCATCAGGCACTTAGATGAGAACAGCTTTCCAGAGGCACGGACGGATGGAACAGCCCTCCAAGAAGACAAGAATCTCATCAACAAAGGCTTGAAGGAGTGAGTATGGGACAGGGTATACAGCTAGGTTTGAAAAAGGAGTGCAGACTTATTTCAGTAAGAAAAGTAGGGTCCTGAAATGTATTTAGCATAATCTGAATGGTAATTCAAAAAGATTTTAGAGCTGGGGTTTAGCTCAGTGGCTCCACGCCCACCTCGTAAGCACAAGGTTCTGAGTTGGATACCCAGTACCAAAACAAAACAAACAAACAAAAAAGATTATAGCTGCAGTGTTCGAGAGAGACCAAGGAGAACAGGAAAAAAGCAGGGAATTGTTTTTCAACACTACTATAAACCAAGCTAGAATCAATTAAGATCTTCAAGACAAGTTCATGGATTCAAAACAAAACTAGGTAGATTGTACATTTTTTACCTTGACAATTATATGTACTAAAAACTTACAACAGAGCCAGGGATTTAGCTCAGTGGTGCCATCGCTTGCAATCTTGAGTTTGATCCCCAGTACCAAAAAAAACGAAACTTACAACAAACATTTTAAGATCAAGAACAAGAACAGTATTCCTGCAATTATTGCTTTTATTTTTTAGGTCATCCTCAAGGTCCTACTATCCAATGCAGCAAGACAAGAAAAGAGAAATTAAAAGTACATGTTCTAGAAAGAAGAAAACAAAGTGGTCGTTATTTGAAAATGATAAAATTATTTTCATGATGTAGCTTTAAAAAAATCTGTCAATTTTTTAGAAGACAATTTAGCCATGTGGTTGAACACAAACAGATGGACTTAGAAACCCAAATGTTTCCACTTTGAGGAGACATAAGTGCCCACAATAAACATTTTTATAAGAAAAGTATCATAATCCTTTCTCTGAGGACAGCTCCATGTAAATTAACATTACAACTAAATATTCAGAAGTTTAACCCAAGAGGTGTCCTAGCTCACGCACCACACACTGAAAGGAATGGCTTTTTCTCCTAGGGCACATCCTGCACAACCTCTCAGATGAAAATCACAACAATTCCAAAGGAGACATTTCTGATTTCAATCTAATTTGAAATCAATGCAAGGAGGAGCAACAGAGGTGGGGGGAATCCACCCACTTTAAGTCTTGCCCAGGTTTACAGCTACTTTCTCTTCTAGTAGTTCCCAAATTTGCATCTCAATACAGGAAGTTGCTAATGGGAAACAAGGGAGCTAAGTGTGCTTAGTCTATTTACTGCAGGATTGCTAATTCACCACGGAGCACTCCAAGAGGCAGAAAATGTGAGCCCTACTTGTTGACTGTGATCAATATGACTAACATCAACTCCTTTTATCAGGTAATGTAACAAAGAACTAGTACTAAAAAAACTCTAATTTACAAACTGCTGTGCACCTGAGCACTTTCCCTTCTTTATATGAAACAAAATTTAGGTGCAAATAGCAAATGGTTACAATCAAAGATGTTTGAGTCATGTTGCCTGATTATGAATCCCAGATTCACCACCTACTCTCGTGTGACCTTGGGCAAGTCACTTAACCTCTCTGTGTTCATTTTGGAAACTGCCCTCAGATTGGGAAGAGGGATATGACAATAGCACTTAGCTCAAAGCATTACACTACTAATGGAGGAATTGTATAGTTGCATAAGAATCACTACTCTGTTAGGATTAAAATATTTGCAATCAAACAGAAAAGAATGTAACTTCGATGAACTAAGAAGAAAATTACTCTTTATTAAATGGTCCATAAAAGTCTGTGAGAAGAGCAGTAAGATGTGAACTGTCTGCAGTTCTTCTAATGCAGGATCTCTATTAAGCAGTATTTATACTGAAGACCTCAATGCCTAAAATTGCTCTGGGGGTAGGTGGGGGAAGAGGAAAAAAGAGTCAGTCCTTAACCTTACACAGGTTAGAGAATTTTCTCTAAATACAGTCCTCCTAAGTATCCAGGCTGAAAACCACTTTCATGCTAACCTCCCACACCCACTTTCCAGATTAAATCACATCTTTTGGAAAGAAATTTAGCACTAAAAAATTCCAGTATTAAGCCATTTTGGAGGACTTCTTCTATTATCTCTTCCCTCAAGATGATAGAAGGAACCAACAGGCATGAAACTACTGTTGTGCACAGAGGGGCCTGTGACATATGCAATATTCTGAATTAGACCATTCTTACCTACAATGCAAAATCCTCCCAAGGACATCTATGTCATCAGAAAACCATCATGTCAAATATGGCTTCAATTATGCATTTGTGACTTTGGGAAAATTCTTTGAAAATTGATCGACATATAATAACCAGCAGCAAGAACAGCTTCATCCCCCAGCTATAGTGGTTAAGTAAGACACATTAATTCTTTGAATGCTAAATCAAAGGCTCAAAACAGGGTAGATTAGAACCAAATGTTTTCTACTGTACTATGAGCCAGAAAATTATAAAGGGCAAATATTCATAATGCGGCCCAACTTCATGGGTACCTGAAAAGGAATCTTGGAGATCAAGGACATGACACTGAAGGAGAAATGTTTCAGGGGAGCATATTTCTGAGCCAGCTAGAGAATAACAAGTTGCCAAATCAAATTTCAATTCCTATGACCCACTTTCAAGATCATCCTGTGTAGCCACATGTCTCCTCCATATGCAGGTCTCTTAAAAGTGGCTCTCGTAGCTGGGCACAGTGGCGCACATCTGTAATTCCAGCTGCTTGGGAGGCTTTAGGTAAGAAGATCAGGAATCTGAGACCAGCCTGGGCAAATTACCACGAGATTCTGTCTCAAATAAGACAAAGTGGCTCTCGTGCTTCCTCTGTAAAAATTCTTACTACATCCTCTCTTTCTTTTTTATCTCCTTCTGTGTTGAGTTGTATACAATGAGTATAGGTTATCATTTTTTAAACCTATTATTTAACCAAAGTTACAGGTGAAAATTTCACAAACCAAATAATTTCATGAATAAATAATACTCAAAATGACAGTGAAGGCACAGGAGGGATCTCTGTTCATGAGTGACTAAGCCTATGAGCAGCATTCTGTATCAAAGGAAGCTAGTTCTACAAGAAAAGAAATGTACCATGTCTTCCATTGGAAGACAGAAGAACAAGGTCACTTCAGGAAGGGACGTGCAGCCCTCCTTTCCTCTCCCCCTCCCCCATTCCCTCTTTGTATTTCCATTTACCTGATTCAGGTTCTCCTGGCCCAGATGTAGGTTTACCCATGACACCCACAGAAAGCTACAACACCGATGGGTTCTTCTGGAGGACACATAACCAGCATGGGTGGGTTTGTGTGGTGTCACCACACCTCCCAAAAGACAGATTCCTACCAGAACAGACCAGCATAGCTCCAGATCATCTAGCAAAATGTATTCCCAGGGCAATGCACGTAGACTGCAAGTCTAATAAAGCTCATCCAATGCAACAGCAGAAATAATTATATCTGAGAACCATGTGATAAGAGCCCTGGGTCAGTCCCAAGTGTAAATCATCATCTCCAATCAAGAGTTCCTTGGCCACTTCCTGGATGTTGTGCGTGGGTACAGCAAGGCTCCAAGACCTTCCTTTCTCCACACAACCCAGGAGACTCAAATTAGACTGACCTTAGAGTGCCCATTAGTAGAAATGTTCCAAATCAGTCTATTAAATAGTTATATCATTCACTTAAAATATGTATAAATTAGAGGAAAAACCAGGAAAAAAAAATCCCCACAGTACCTGAATTCCAGACTCCTGAGCTACAAATCACCTTTTCAAATGATTCATCTCCTTTATTTCAAAAATAGATACATTGCCAAATGGTACACTGCAGGGGGCTGAAGGCTATAGGAATTTACTTAATGGAAAGCAATAGGATAATATACACCATAGCAGAATCACACTAAAATGTTTACAGCACTGGGCCCAGTAAATCTGCTACTGGAGAATTTATTCTCTAGTCATAACTCACAGAAGAAAACAGCTCTGTGCATGCAGATGTTCACTAAACATCACGTAGAATAAGACAAAGCTGGAGATCCAACTATTCAGTGAGGAGATGAGTTAGCTAAGTACCCCCTGTCAGCCCAATGGACATGCAAGTGGGTTACTGAAAAGCAGAACTAGGAAGATATCACACAACATGGAAAACCATTCAGGCAGTAAATTTATTTAAAAGAAGGAAAAGGCAGGACAGTATATCCATGATTAGACATACATTTTTTTCAGCACCAACCTAGAGGATTGAAAAAATAAAATGGATGGTGGACAGTGGTTAGATTTAGGTTGACTCTATTGCTGCTGTGCTTACATGTTACCTTTATATCAGGCTTTGCCATTTAGGAAAGAAGAAAAATCAATTCTGTGCCATACAAACAGGGTCTGGAGTGAGGGTGGGGAAGAGATTTTTCCAGCACAGAATCAAATTCTTTCTCCAAAGAGCTTCGTGGTCTTCACCTGCTAAGCAACCTCTTCCACACAGCCACTAACTGGGACAAAGAGGAGGCACCTTGTGAGAGACAAAAGCGGTTTCCTTGGCCCCTCCGACCCCCACCCCCAGTCTAATGGGCACTCGGGGGAGGGGTCATCAGAATATCTGGTGCAAAGGGGAAATGCATTTCCAGGACAGGAGGCTTCATCATTCCTGCAATAGCTAGTGACAGAATGGTGACAGAAGGTAAGTGGCAGATTTGCAATCACTGCGGCGTTCCTTGCCTGGAAATTGAAAACAGCCCTCCCAGGGAGGCGACACAGAGGAGCTGAGCAGGCACCCGAGCAGGAGCGAGCCCCGAGGGCCTGGCGTCCTCGTCCAGAGCTGGGGGCCATGAGGACCGACAAGCAGCAGGCAGAACCCTGGCATTTATCAGAAAGGATGCACCGTGTCACCTTTTGGTGTTCTCAGTGTCACCCAGTACAAACACATCACAAACCCGCTGTCGCAAAGGGCTTGTCTTTAATTACACGGAGGGGGGGCTGCTCCTCCCCGAGTTCTCAGCGGTAGCCTCAGTATCACATTTCCTGGAAGTGCGAGGAGGGGCAGCCTAAGAAGGAAAGGGAAGGGCCAGGTCTCTTCTCGGCGGCGATATTCATACTGAAATACGGGAAGCAGCTGTGTGGAATTGCAAAGCAACTGAAGCAAATTTTACATTTGCAAAGCAGATTTCTACCCAGCGTCAAGGTTAGGACCAAAAGGCCCCTCTGCCTGAAGTCTCCCAGAACAGAACTGGGCCCGCTTTCTGGGACTGAAGTGAGGCCTTATTTCCCCTTTTCTTTAGACAGAATTTGTGATTTTTAAAAAAATTTGTCCCTTCATATTGATGGAATCTCATCTTACTTATCAATATTGAGTACTGAGCTAAGCACACAGTAAGCCCTAATATACAGAGGTGAAATTTAAGTTAATAGTGCAAAATCAGAACACCACATCTAAGTTAGAGCAGTGCTATGCAAGACAAATACGAAGGCAGCCACACATACAAGCCACACATGCAATTTCAAATTTTCTAGTAGCCACATTTTTTAAAAGTACAGGTGGTGAATTTCACTTTATAAATATTATTTAATTCAGTATTTCCAAAATATTACTAATTTCAATGAATAACATATTTATTACAAATAATTACAAATATTAAAAGTGTTTATGAGATACTTCACATTCCTTATGTTGTTATTGTACTAAATCTTCAAAATCTAAGGTGTATTTTATATCTACTAAGCATTCCATTTTGATTATCACATTGCAAATACTCAACAGACAAATCCAACTAGTGGCCACCAGATTGGACCACTCAGGAGGAAGTATAAAATATCTCTTTATAAAAGGAAACACTTTTGTAGTAATAGTGAACTCATTTAATTTCAAGTTTTCCATTGTTTTTAGAAGAACTAAGGAAGTAAAAAAAAAAAAATCAATTTCCCCTCTGCAAGCTCTTTTTTTTTTTTTTAGTACCAGGAATCGAACTCAGGATCTTGTGCTTGTGAGGCAGGCAGCGGAACCACTGAGCTAACTCCCCGGCCCCTCAAGCTCTTTTAGATACATGTCTAGATCAGAAAAAAAAAATATTGTTTAAAATAGATCCCCAAGCAGGCTTTAACCAAGAGTCACATTTACTAAGGATACTTTTTACTAAGGAAAATTTAACAAACACATGAGCAAATAACTGTTGTTACTGTACAATAGGGTACTTTGGATGCTTTCCCCCTACTTGCTTGAACAGATAATTAACAGGCTGTGTTATTTAGTTTGGTAATTATCACTAAAGAACTAAACATCTCCTTTCTAAAGTCTACTTTTCACATATGTAAATGAACTATTAGTACTTAGAAGGATTTGAGGGTACCTTGGTGACATTAGTAGCAGAGACCTAGGAATGTCCAAGCCTCCCCTCCCTCACAGCCCACTCCTCGCTCTCTGCCCATCTACTGGATGAGTGAGTAGATGCACCAGGTATCCAACCACCACCTAGGTAGAGCCTCTGCACCCATCATCACAATAACCAAGCTCAGCCTAGGTCCTCAGTGAGGACCCTTACCTGCTTTTCCTACTTTCCACACTGTTATAACTTATATTTAGAACACACACACACACACACACACACACACACACACAAAGCCTCATGAGCTCATAGGTGGGACTTTAGGGAGGTACCTGGGTCATGGGTATGTGATATGGATTAAGCGTGTGATGACTGGGTTAGTACAGTGATGGTTTAACATAGATCTGAGTGTGGATAATGGGAAGGCCCACCCTGGATGTGAGTGGCACCAAGCAATAGGTTTGCAACTTGAATGGAATAAAGGAAAGGAAAGCTCACTGCTTTACTGTCTCCTGACTGCCACACTGTGAACTGTTTTTCCTCTCTGATACCCCTCTGCCACGCCACCCTGCCTTGGAGCCAGCTAATTATGGACTAAAACCTCTACAAAATGTGAGCACAAATAAACCTTTCCACCTTTAACTTTGTGTGTTGGGTATTTTGTCCCAGAAATGAGACTCTCACCTCACCACCCCATTCAACAGCACAGCACCTTCTAAACTTGAGACCAACTCAGTAGGGCTGGAGTTTGTGGACCCAGCCTGATTCACTCAGCTGCAAAAAGAGAGGAGGGGAAAACAGCCCCCACAGGCCATCCCAAGAAATGAGACCCTGCAGAGGTGAGGTGAGCACAGATGCCAGGCACAAGAAATCCTCAAAACGTCCTCTGCGTCCTTACCAACTAAACAGGTATCTTTCCCTCCTGCTGAGGCAGCACGCAGCTATGAAAGGGTAACAGAAGTCCCTTCCCCCACAACTATCCAAGTTTCTGATGTCAGATGGAGCTGTTATTTACCCATGTTCCCAGGTGAAAACCAATGGTCTCTGAGGAGTGAGGTGCCAGACAGGTCATGTTAGAGAAAAACTATGACACAACCTCCTCAGAGAATTAAACTGACTGCTCTGTGTTTCTACCAGAGCCATGAGGAGACCTGGAAAAGACAGAGATCGCTCACTGTATGAGAGAGCCTGGGCAAGGAAAAGATTTGTCAATGCCAAGCTGTGTGACCAAAATCTTTTAAGTTAAATGCTTCTAAAATAATATTATTGATCCACAGATCTTAAAGACATTACCCTGGTATGCATTTTTAAAACACGGATTTTGGGGCTTTGGTTTTCATTTATACTCTCTCACCTACCCCACCTCCAAAGGTACTCTCTCCTACTCCAAAAATTTTTTTAAATGAGAAAAGTAATAAGAAATATAAAGAGAACTACTTATGTTTTCCCTTCAAGATTGGGCTGGGCTGGGCTGGTGATTTAGTTCAGTGGTTCCGCCACCTGCTTCCCAAATGCAAAGTCCTGAGTTCGATCCCGATACCAAAAAAATAAAGTATTGGGTTGGGCTGAATGTTGATCTCACATACATATCTTCCGCTCAGCCCTCTAATTTTATTTTTCCAATATTTGGCTCACAGCAAGGACAGACATTCACTGACTGAAAAGAAAACATGAAAATCATTTAGACATATCTAAAAGAATTGCTCCAAATGTATCTGGTGCCAATTAATACTGGTAGAGACTGAGGTTAGAAACAAATGAGATACCTTTGCCTATTTTCCTAAACATTTACCCAAGGTGACTAAATGCAGAAGCAGCAGCAACAAGGAAAAGCCACAAAGCACGAGGTTCTTTCAAGTCTTCGGGGAAACTACTGCAAAGCATGAACTTGCTGACTGACTGCCAAGGATAGGGGAGCCGGGACTGAGAATGTTAGCCAGCCCTGAGTACAACACGTGTTTGGACTGAACAGCAGCTGGGCACTGGGCAAGTAAATCACAGCAATGCCTCCCCACGTAGTGTCAAGCTGGAAAACTATTAGTAATGGTAGTTTGAATTTAAGCAAACCAATGGTAAGAAGGAATTTATGAGGCATTGAGTACTTGTCAGTAAGGGCATATTTTTAATACTTTAGCTGTGATAATGTTTTGTGGTTGTGTTACAAACAGAGTCCTGGCTTTTTAGAGATACATACTGAAGTTTGGGGCTCAAATGATGTGACATTTCACATTAAAGCAACCTGGTGAGTATGGGGGGAGAGGTTAGAAAAGTATAGGGAAAATGATCATTTGCTGATGATGATTAAGACTGGGTACATGGGGATACATTTTATTATTCTTTATAGTTTCATGTATATTTGAAATTTTCTGTATTTTTTAAGAGTTCCTAGTAATCAAGGAGAAAGGTAGAAAACCTCCCAACCCTACCATTCTGGGAAGACTATTTTGCCTCTCCTCAGCTCCCCATTGCCTAGAAGGCATCACAGAACATCCATTCAGTGTCAGCACCATGAAGAAAGGGCACATCTACCCTATTTTTCTCTAAAACTACAATCTTGGTCTCTATCTGTCCACCTCAAGAGAGATTTAGCCTTTGATCGCCTCCAAGAAATAGCCTTTGGGATATTGAAACTGACAAGAGACAGCCTATAAAATCCTACGGTTTACATTAAAAGTCTGAAGGCATTGCCGTGTTTTGGATCTGGAGGTTAATAGTGCATGACGAAGCACACGCTCTTGGTAAGAATTTAATTTAGCACAGACATGGATGCCTTATGAGACAAACCGGCAGCAATTCCATGGGGTGAGTGGCGAAGTGAAACTATAAAACAGAAGACAATTCCCCATCTCTAAATTGCTTCCTCCCCAAACTGGATGCCTTAAGGTTATCTGCATAACCTTCTACCCAGCAATCCCAATTCTAGGAATGTAGTCTAACAAAATAATTGGGCAAATGCACAAAGAGGTAGGGTGCACAGATGTTGATCACATCTTTGTAATAGAAAACTCAAATGCCCATCAATAAGACATAAAGTATTGATAAGACACAAAATAAAATTACAAGCAACCTTTTAAAATGATGTCTGCAGCATGACCATTTAGTAGAACAGGTTTCAGAATAGATCTTATAAAGTATCTTTGTTTTAAACAATGTATGGTAAGAATAGAAAAGAGCTGATGTATGTGATAAAATGTTAACAGTGGTGTTTTCTGCTTAATACTATTAAATAATTTTACCCTCTTCATGATTTTCTGCATGGTCTGAATTTTTTTTTTCAATGTGCATGCTATATATTAAGATCCCCCCACTCCAACCCACCAACAAAAAGCTTTTTTCTTTTTTGGTTCTGGGGACTGAACTCAGGTCCTTGTGTTGTGGGGTGACGGGGGGGGGGAATATTTTTTCAAGACAATAACAATGAAAGCGCTTAAGTAGGAAAGACGTTATCACAGCTGAGCAGACATCAAGGTGGCAATCCAAGCAAACTCTGGGCTCTGACAGCCAGTGGATCGGTCCTTTTATTTCTTTCCCAGGACATCTTGTACTGACTGAGCAACTACAGTGTACCAAGGCACTGCTGCAGGCCTCAGAGATGGAATAAATGCAATGTGATTTCCCACCCTCAAGGGGTTTTCAGCGTCACTGGAAAAAAGGGCACATTTACCCAAATAAATGAAATACAGAGCTCGGGAAGTGTAGGGAGAAAGCTAACTCTGCCCCACTGGCAGGAGTGGAAGAGAAAAGCTGGTCAGTCTCAGAAGAGGTTCTGAGGGAGGAGACTGCAGGCTGAGGCACATTTGCTTTGTGGCTACCATTCCAGGCATGTGGGGTGCTATGAGCAACTGAGGGGTGTGGAGGCACCGAGTAGTAGCCTAGTCTTTGGGGGTAACAGGAACCTGAGGTTAGGCTAGGGAAATGGGTGGACCCAGATACAAAGAGTCACCAAGCAACATCTGGTGTCCAGCCTGAGGGCACCAGGGACACTCTGAAGGGTCTGATTTTCCCAAAGTGGGTCCAAACACAGGGCAGAGAAGTAGCTATTGATGGGCCTTATAACAATGCTAGGGTTCTGAATGTCTGCCCTGGCTCAGTGCCTGTGCCCAGTACTCTATGTTCACAAGCTGTTTAAACATGGCGATACGTGACACAGGGACTGTTGTTGTCCTCCCTATGTCACAGGTGAGAAAGCTGGAACTTAGTGTGGGTTAGTAATTTTCCCAGGGTAACAGAGCTGAGAAGCAGCAGAGCTGAAGTTCGTCACGGGCCGACTGATACCCAGTTTTGGTGATGGGGAGATGCTATCATGAACCTCAACCTGTTTCTTCCCAAGATCTCAGTGGTATTTACAAGCCACCACAAACTCGCAGCTTAAAGGGAATGTGGTTAATATCCAGCAAGTAGGTTAAGGGGAGAACTTTCTCAGCACACACACACACACACACACACACACACACCACACACACAAATGACAATGAAAAAACCTGAAAGAAGATGAAATTGGATCCATTAAGAGGCTGTTTTTTTTTTAAATTCAAGAGAAACCATTAACCACTGGGAATAGGTAATTTTGTTTTTGCTTTTTTAATAAGTAGACACACGTGGGAAATCTGAGGCAGGGGAGGGGTAGGGTAGGAGGTCCAACTTTAAGCAGGGAAGAAAAACTGAGAATAGAAAGTATTATCATCAAATTGGAGAGATGGCCCAGACAAGTACAAGTAGAGGCACAGCAAAAACTGCAATGATACCCAAGATATTTAAGGAAATGCAGAAACTGGCATTTATGGTGACGATGACAGGTAGAGAAAAAAAGCTTTGGCCAAGATATATTTACTAAGTAACTATATAACCACATACAGTAAACTAGACAAAAACATTTTTGAAAAAGCTCCTGCCCACTGCCCAAGCCTATAATTTATATTAAGCACACACACATAATCACTGCAGATGATGTCATCAATAACTAAATGGAACATGAGCGTCAACTTCAGTGCCACAGATAAGATGGAAAGAGTGGCTATGTCCAGTAGGAGAACGGGGTGAACAAATGTTTAATGCAATGCAAATGCAAGAAGAGTTTTCAGGGAATTATTGCCAAAGTAGGGTAATAATTTGGGAGAACAAAGCTAATTTTGGAAACAAGGAAAACTATAAGGGAAACAGGAAACAAGAGAGATAATTAACACTGATTGAGCATTTTCTCTGTACCAGGCACTGTGTGATCACTTCATTTATTTCATTCTAACAATTTTGTGAGATAAGTAATTATCTCCACTTAAAATATGAAAAAACTGAGGCTCAGAAAATCTAAGCAACTGGAAAAATGCCTCACAGTAAGTCCATACTGTTCTGGTTGCCTCTTCTAGCTGCCTCTACCTACCCCTTCCTTTATGTAGCACCAACTAAGTGATCACTGGGACTAGTGAGTGGTCCCCAGTGACAGGTGCCAAATTACAGCTACTCCACTGTTTTCTCGTTCCAGGACTTGAGGGTATACTTACAGAAAACCACTGAACCATTATCAGGGGAGATAAACACCTCTGAACTTAGGGCACAGAGAAACAAAGGACCGTTATACCCAGACACTACTAGATTAGAATGCGCTTGAACAAAGTGACTGACTAAACTAAACTAACTTAAAGTGTTACTGCTTTTAGGTGAGAATGCAAAGCCGTACAACCACTTTGGAAAACAGTCTGGCAGTTTCTTATAGAGTTAAACATATAGTTACCGTATGATCTAGCAATCCCACTTCTGGGAAGTTACCCAAGAGAAGCAAAAATTTACACTCACAAAAACCTATATGCAAAGGTTTAAAGCAGCTTTACTCATAATCACTCCAAACTAGTAACAATTCACATGTCCCTGAACAGGTGAATGGATAACATGTGATATATCTATGCATCGGAAAACTGCTTGGAAAAAAAATGCAGTATTAACACAGGCAACATAAGTAAATCTGAAAGTATTCTTGTGTGAAAGAATCCAGAATTCAGACTTTAAAAGATATTTAATATATGATTTCACCTTATGATAATCTGGAAAAGCAAAATTATGGACAAGTGGTTAAAATAATGGCCCCAAGAGATGTCCACACCCACTGGTCCCCAGAATCTGCGCGCATTAATGTTACACGGTAAAAGGGACTTTGTACATGGAATTTCAGACCTTAATCTCCAAACTGCTCACTCAGGCCTGGATTTGGTCTCTGTCCCAGCCACTCCCAGTCTATCCACAGCAAGAGCTAATCTAAGCTTCCTGATGACCAAGGCCACTGGCCAGCACAGAGCTTGTGATTTACATTTTGCTGTGACACTCAAACAGGTTAGAATCTACACTGCCTCAAAAGGAAACATCCGTCTTTAAACAAGACATGCATTCTCAGATTGGCAAACACTGAAAAACCTAATGATTGAAAACTGTTTCAAAGAACTACTGGAAACTGCCCAAATCAGAGATCTTCCGTCAATGCTGTTGCTTCAAACTAAGAGGCAGAGCCCAAAGGAATAGATGACTCACCAGGACTTTTAGCAGCCAACAGAGGTGTCCTCTGAGAAATGCAATAAATCCAATATTTTTCTCTAAAAAAGTCAATGTTTTACAAATGGTACCCCTTTTGTAAGAGGTACACACTACCCTCCACTTGTAGCTCACCATCAGTGTCAGTAACTCTCCTAATTTTTATCAAAACTGAGTGCACAGGCCGGGGATTTAGATCAGTGGTGCTGCCACCTGCCTCACAAATGCAAGGACCCGAGTTCGATTCCCACTACCAAAAAAAAAAAAAAAAAAAAAAAAACTGAATTCAGCTCTTTCCCAGTTTTCTTATAGCATTTTTAGTATATATTCTCTTACCAGGCCTGCTCAGAGGAATAGCACTTCTCTTTTTAAAAAAATTTTTTTAAAACTATTCCTCACAGCCTACAGTCAACCAAAAGTCCATATTATCTTATTTTGTGTTATAGTTTAGATATGAAATGTCCCCCCAGAAGACTCATGTGTTAAGATGTTGGGCTTTTGGGAAGCGACTGGATCAGAGGCAATACAGCTGACTTGTTGTTAGCAGGTAGAATCTAGTAAGGGGTGTGTCACTAGAGGCAGCATGCATGACCTGAAGTCTATGTTTCTCTCCCCAGCTCCTTCCTTGGCTCACTCTGCTTCCTGGACACCCCGATAGGAGCAGCTTTCCTCCGAGCCAGACCACCACGCCATTTCTGCATTTGAGCCTGCCAACCATGGACTGAAACTTCTGCAACTGTAAACCAAAATAAAACTCTTCTCCTTTAGGTTGTGGGTGTCAGGTATTTTGTCCCAGAGAGGAGGAAAGTGACTAAGACAATAAGTTAAATATGTCAAAGTAAAGGTTCCCAGAACCAGCAAAGAGATCAATAAATATTTAAGTGCTTTCTGAGAACAGAGTGCTGGGAAGTATAAAAAAGCAAGCACGGATGGTCCTTGTCACTACACATGGCTTACAATATCACTAGATATACAATCAAAACTAATAATAATCTAAAAATTATGAGGTCATGTGCAAAACAATTGTTTCAGTCACTCGAAATAGGGAGAGAATGTTTGTAGCTAGGAAGATGAGAGGAAAAGAGATTTACATGGGAGATGGACAAAAATGCAGAAACTGTAGCGATGATTCCTCCAAGATGGGACAAGTTTCTTAAAAGAAAAACCTAGAAATGTCACCTGCAAAACCTCTCCTGAATACAACTCCATAAGAATGAACAGGACTTTTTTTAAAGGAAAAAAGTGAATTCAGTTTCAAAATTATTTTCTGGGGAAGGCAGAGGAAGGGGATTTAAAAAAAAACAACAAGTTGTAATATGCATATGTAACTACCCCCAAGATGACTGTAAACTGCCCAAATTGCAAACATGTACTAAAAATCAATAATGTAATAATAAATAATAATAATGTCTGGGATTCTGAATGTAGGCTGTACTGAAAGAAAAACTGACTACATTTCTGTTTTGTTTTGTTTTGTTTTGTTTTTGGTACCGGAAGTGAACTCGGGTTCTTGCGCTTGCGAAGCAGATGCCACAACCACTGAACTAAATCCCCGGCTACATTTCTGGATGGTTCTGGGTTCTCTGGTCATTCCCATCCAGTCTGTGCCCCATTTGAACTTGACTTGGCACCTTTCTACCCAGTGCATCAGCATAGTACAAATTACAGAGCTGTATTTAGATCCACATTATTAATTAACAACAGGAAGGGTTCTAACACCAGCCAAACCAAGTTTCGACATGGGTTAGCATCTGGCAATCTTCAGCTCCGTAGCCTCATTCACCAAGAGATATTCAAAACAATGTTCCTACCAGCACTATCCAAGGCAGCCCCAAAGTGAAACTAATTATTTATCAACAGTTACTGGATAAATAAATTGTGGAAAATTCATATCATGAAATACTACAGAATGAGAATGAATTTGACAAACAGTCTTGGTCACAAAAAAAAAAAAAAAAACCCACCAAAAAGAACATACTATATGCTTTTATCTATATAAAGTTTAAAAAGAAAACAAGTATCAAGAATCAGAACAGTATTTACTGTGACAGAAGAGAAATTAAGAACTAGAATCCCGAATACCTCTTTCTTAGTCTGTAAAGTTGTTATAAGGAGCATTTACTTTATGAAAAGTCATTGGGCTGTACAATTCATGATAACACTTTCTATATGAATACCTCATTTCAATGAAAACTGTCTACTGTGTTAAAGGATGAGGAAATATAATTTTATAATTAAAAAGTAACAGCTGGGGATTTACCTCACTGTTGGCGCTATCTACCTCGCAAGCACAAGGTCCCAAGTTTGATCCCCCAAACCAAAAAAAAAAAAAGCAACTGTTCACATTCATAATTTTGTTTAAATGTCTTATGTATGTGTATGTTCATTTTCTTTAGTCAATAGTGTGTATTGTATTTAGACAGAAAATCAATATATTCCCTTGGTAATGCCATAATAGTAAACAAGGAAATTTATTAATGCTAAAAATAAAGGTCTCTGCTTTGCCCATGGATTAGGGATGATTTATTACTCCACTTCATTGGTCCTCGTAGGAGATGAGGAGGGAGGGAATGAAAGGGAGGAGGAGAGAAGGGAAAAGAAGGGGTGGGGAGAACTTCGGACTCTAAAACCTTCGGAGGAAAAAAACCAGGGTCACTAGTATATGTCCAATGCTGCCCAAATTTCTGTTAAAAATTTTGTACCAGCCAAAGGGCAAAAACTACATGTCCGCAGTAACTCTCGTCTGTGAAGAACAAGGTCAGGAAAGAGCAGATCAGTCTGTGGACAGATTCTGGCTGACAGTTCTAACCCCAGCAAGCCACTGTCTGCTCCAGGTACTCCCTATATATAGCACTAACTATAAAAATTCCTTCCTAGTCAATAATGGTAGAACACATCTTCTCTGCAAGTAAACCCTAAGCTAGGTCTCAAAATGAATGGCCATCCACATAGCACTGGAGATCAGGGTTTCCTAGTGACTGGAAATGCGGTGGAATTGAGCAGTACTGGGGTAAGTGCCTTCTTAAGCAGGTACAGGATAAAGCCCGAAGGCCACAGCTTTGCTTGGGTTCCCCTATCGCGGCGCTGCTCAACGGGTACAGCCAGTACCTGGGACTGCGGCAGACAACCTTGGCAAAAATGCAGGGGACAGCTTGGGCCCAAAAAGTCAGGCTCTGGCGCTAGAGAAAGGCCAGGTGCTCTCCTCTGATAACCTCGGAAAATTGTCACCTGTCAATCACTTGACCTAAATACACCAGTCACTAGGGGGAAGGGGGGAGGGGGTTAGTTGGAGCATGCTCAGTGATCAGGATGACATCACTTAATCAATGCTGGGGACGGGAAGGCTGCATCAGCAGCCTGGAGCGGGTTGCCAGGAACGTGTCAGCCGGGACTGGGAGGTTCGCATTAACTTGCTCCCTTCCCACGCGACTCGCATACAAAAGGGGGACCCCATCAGCCACACAGCGGAGGGTCAAGGAGGGGGAGGGGGACAGGGCTGGTGTATTTAATGACAAACTTCTTTAGGAACTAAAATCTTTCCCCACCCCCAGCAGCCTGGGCTAGAGGGAGACCAAGTGGGGGAAGGGAGGAAAGGTGGAAAGGGCGATCAAGAGGGAGGGGACCCCAAGTCACACAGAGTAACTTCTGCTCTAGGCACTGAGGGAGGGGCTGTTTGGCCGCTCTCTGTGTGCCCTCGACCCACAGATGTGGACACAGCCTCCTTTCCACCCAGCACGAAGCATAAGTCACGATCTGCGGACACCAGGTGTCAGCGTGGGGGCTGCGGTCGTCCATGCAAAGAGGGCACACAGCCAGGGCATCCTGGGGTGACAGGAAGCTGAAACAGACACACCAGGCCTCCTGGGGTCACTAAGACCACCAATATTCCCTTCCACCCTCCACCTTCCGCGGGCTGAGCAAGGTGAAATACCGCGGGGTGTCGCGTCTACAGGCCCACAGGAGGTCACTTCTTTTTTCTTCCTCTTTCGCTAAAGTCGTGATAATAAGAAACAAAAATGTTCGACAGATCGAACTAGTGTCTGGAAGCGTTTGTGGGTGGCGGAGCTTTAAACTCTGAATGGGGGCCTGGGCACCCAGGCTTGCGGGTAACCTGAACACACTACCCACCGGGTGGCGAGTGAGGGAACAATAGGCCCACCCTGGCCCCCACCCCGCGAACAATGGCGGATCGATCCGTCCTCGCCCCCAGCTCATCCCCAGCCCCGGGCCCGCCCAGTGTCCCCAGCGGAGGCGCGAGGGGCCTCTCGCGTGTCCACCCGGGAGGGAGCCCCAGGGGCGTCCGAGGGGGCGGCTCGAACATCTCCGCCCTGTCTGGGGTGTCGGGGCGCCGGGCGAAGCAGGGGGGTCAGACGCTCTGGCCACTTACCCCGATCACCACGGTCTCGTCGCCTTTGAATTTGGGGATGAATTTGTCTCCGCGGAGGATCTCCGCTTCGTTGAGGGGCCGGAACCTGCACATCACTTTGATGCTGCATTCGGCTGGATCCGCCATCGCGGCCGGCTACGGGGAGGGGGCGCGGGAATGGGTGGG
>NW_022900941.1:30078656-30120905 GCF_012274545.1 Fukomys damarensis | reverse complement strand
GCCCGGCCCGCCCCGGGATGGTGACGTCACTGCGGAGATCCGCCCGCCCCTCCCGGCTGCGAGCGCGGGCATCCCGGGACTTGTAGTCGCGGGAGCTGCAGGAGCTAGGGCCGGGATGCTTAGAGTTGGCTCGTGGGTACAACAGCATAGCCTCAGGGGAGACCTCACAACTGCAGGTCTGTCCTAGTGCCCTAGCCAAGAACAGGATGGAGGTCATGTAACCAGATTTGTATCATGTCTTCACATCTTCTCCTGGTCCCAGAGAGGAAAGATCTTAAGACAGTGTACAGTTGGACAATTATTGAGCATTTTCTCTATGTTGAAGTGTTTTAAAACAGTTCTGGGACAAGAAAGGAGGACATGAAATGTGCACGTGTATTTTCAAAGCTAGATATACCTGGAAATGCCTTTGCAATACTGTGAGTAAGGAGCTCCTTTAATACGGATGAAACAGACCGGGTCCATAGCAAAGAACAAAAACCCATGCGGACCTCGCAGGCTTAGCCTGAGTGTTTGGGAACAATTCAGCCTGCTTATGAATCCCAGTTTTTAGGAACCTCTAAATTGCTATGAACTATAGACCGATCTACAGAACTTCCACCCATTGCTTACTTGGAACGCTACAGAATGAACAGAATATATACACATCAAGCCCAAAGTTCTTTACAAGGTATGCCCAGAGCCCCATGATCAGACTTCTACCTTCTTTTAGAATTTGATGTCTTGGCACTTCTGGTATTGATAATTACACTCCAACAGTTACAGTCAGTTAACTCATCTTGTTGCTGAAACAAAATGCCCAACACTCAAAGTTAAAGGAGGAAAAGTTTGTTGTGGCTCACAGTTCATAGAGGTTTCAGTTCATAGTGGGCTGACTCTAAGGTGGGTGGCATGGCAGAGGGGCATCACAGAGGAGAAACAGCCCATAAAGGCAGAAGGCAGCAAAGTAGAGAAGAAGTGGCAGCAAGTGACAAGCACTGACCACCACAGACCTCTTTGTGTCCCTCGCAGTAGTCCATCCAAGCTACCCACCCTTAGGGCAGGTAGCATTCACACCCAGAGTAGGGCATCCTTAATCCTAGCATTGCACCAGTGAACCAGTCCCACCCAGCATCGCACACTCTAGACTCAACCACCTCCAAAAAGCTCCACCTGTGACCGCATGAGGCTTGGGAGGACATCTAGATACAAGCCTTAACAGATTCCAAACTTCTGACCTCCTACACACACTTCTTGCTCTGCTTGCATCTGATATTTTGTTTATATAATTTGATCTCCTGGAGTATCCCTGTCAGGGTCATTTCATTAGTGTGGTAGGGCTTTTAGGCAGAAAGTGATTAAAATTTGACTACAGACACTGAGGCCAAAGGAGAACTTATCAGAAGAATACAAATTGGTCTTGCATGTTCAAAAGTGGCTAAGTAACCAAATCAAGAAGACTATTGAGACTCTGTTGGTCTGCTGTCCCTATGTTCTGGCCTCAGTTTTTTCACTCACGACCATTCCTAAGGCTGCCAACAGCCTTGGGGTGTTATCCTTTAACTTCTCCCACCAGATAAGGATAAATGTTTATTCAGAACTTTGGTCTGAAAAAAATCCTAGGGAAAGCCTAGGAGCCGGACTTTGGTTGATATCTACCTCTAGGCCAATCAACCAGAGTTAGGGACTTTGTATATGTGCTGCCAAAGCGAGCACAAGAGTTAGGGACTTCGTAAGATCGAGTTACACTACCATGGTGGGAAGGTTGCTGAAAGAAGAGGGGTGCTGTTCCCAGAAGGTGGTGGTGCAGTGTCAGCAAAACAATTGGGTGACCACTCTGCCTTTCCAACATTATCTTTCCCTTCAACATTCAGCTGAACCCTCCTTCCTCAGGAAGACTTGCAGGCTTTCTAAACTGGATGATCCCCCTAATTTCTTCTATCTCTGTTACTACCCTGGGGCAAGAAATCTGCCTCCCTTTTGAGTGAGAGACTCAACTGAGGAGTGAATGGTTAAACTGCAGGGCAAAAGCACACAGTCTCTGAGAAGAGAATGGTTAAACAAGAAGTTTAGATTAGTGAGGCATATTGTGTCTGGCCCTTGTCTTCCCTTTTCCCCAGGAAAACTGCCTATCTTGAAACAGCTCCTTGCCTAAGCTGGGTTTTTTTTTTGTTTTGTTTTGCTTTTTTTCCTGCATTTTCCCTTAACACTAATATTCTAAATAAAAGCTGGAGGATTCTCGGCTTGGGGCTTCTCCTGGGAGTCTCCCTAACACTGGGTGCTCTCAGTTGAGATAGCCCTCTCGGAGACTGAACCAAGTCTTGTCTCTCTGAGTAATCATTCATTCTCTATGCCACAATGGCAGTGCAACGCTTTTGTATCTCTATCAAGCACCTAGTAGACAGCATGCTGGAGAAGGAAGCTATCATAGGAGGAATCTATGACATATACATGGTTTAAACTCTTAAAATTTTAAATGTTATTGTTACTGTTAAGATGCTTAAATCCAGGTATATCTGGAAATACAAGAACTCTGTGTGTCTGAGAAGATAGATCCACTAAATCAAACTCCTATGAGGGGCTGGGGATTTAGCTCAGTGTTTCCTCCACCTGCTTTGCAATAACAAGGACTTGAGTTCAATCCCTGGAACCACCCCCCAAAAAAGTTGGTCAAACTCCTATGAATCTCTGTCATACCAATTTGATTTCCTCTCCTCAGATGCAATGAGAGTATATTTTGCAGGGCTCAATTAGCCTGGTGACACAAGCCTATAATCCTAGCCCACTGTGGCAGGAGAACTGCAAGTTCAAGCCCATGTGGACATCATAGCAATTCAACAAGACTCTGTCTCAAAATAAACATCAAAGGGGAGTGGGAGTGGGGTGGGGCGGGATGTAGATCAGTAGCTCAGTGTCCCCTAGATTCAAGACCTAGTTTTTTTAAAAAAGTTAAAATGGGCCAGGGATTTAGTTCTGCGGTGCTGCTGCCTACCTCACAAGTGCAAGCTCCTGAGTTCGATCCCTGGTACCAAAAAAAAAAAAAAAGTAAAAACACCCAGGCGCCACATTCTTAATCTGTTTTCACACTAAATAGGTCTCAGATGTAGTCTCAAGATCAGTTGCTATGGTTTGGATGTGGTTTGTCTCCTCCAAGACTCATATTGAAATTCAGTCTTCAGTGTAAAAGTGTCAAGAGAGGGTAAGACCTGTAAGAGGTGATTAGATCATTAAAGGGATTAATGTCTTTCTCACATAATGGAACTGAATTAGTTACCACAAAAGTTGTGTCTTAGTTACTTTTTCCTTGCTGGGACAAAATACCCTACACCCACAAGTTAAATTAGGAAGGGTTTATTTTAGGTAACAATTTGTAGAGGTTTCAGTCCATAGTCAGCTGGCTCCAAGACAAAACATCACAACAGAGAGGCATTGCAGAGGAGAAACAGTCCATGGTGTGTCAAGCAGGAGGAAGCAAAGCAACGAGTTTCCTTTCCCTTTTTATTCCCTTTTCATCCTTATTATTTTTATTTTATTTTATGCAGGCTAAAAGTCTATGTAATGGTACCACCCATACCCAGGCTGGCTCTTCCCATTATCTACATGCAGAACTATGCTAAACAAATCTGTGGACTAATCTAGTTATCATACCCATCATCCAGAATCACACACCCATGATCCAGCCATCTCCCAAAAGCCCACCTATGAGCATGAGGCTTTTGGAAACATCTAGACATAAACTATAACAAGTGATTTAGTGTAAATCAAGTTCAGGATCCTCCGCTGTCTTTCTTTTTTGGGGGGTGGGGGTACCGGATTGAACTCAGGACCTTGCATTTGCAAGGCAGACACAGTACTGCTGAGCTAAATTCCCAGCTCCTCCTCAGCTCTCTTTCTTGCTTTCCCTCTCTCTCCATGTGATCTCCACAGGTGCCCACTTGCATCTTTCACTTTTCCACCATGTAGAAAGCAGCACCTGGCCTTCACCTGAAGTCAAACAGATGCTGGTGACTTCCAGGACCATGAGCTTTTAGACTTAGAACCCTGAACCAAATAAATCTATTTCTTTTTAAATTGCCCATTATCTTTTTTAATCCATTCATCACTTGATAGACACTGAGCTGCTTTCACTTTTTGGTCATTATGAATAATGTATTTTATATAGCAATGGAAAGCCAACTCAAATAACTTTGTAGTATAGTGGAGAGGATAATCTAATAGCAGTTTCTCTCGGGCCAGCAGGGGATGCTCAGATTTATCTGATTTATCTGAGGAAGTCAGCTGCATGGAAAACCTGGGGTAGTCAGAGATCTGGCTGTCTGTCACTAGGCTTACTCCTCCTTCCTTCCTTCCTTTGTTCATCTGTACATCTTTCAACTATCTACTGAGAAGATGACACTTGCTACCACTATAAATTTAGATTTGTTACTTAGTAAATCCTTTCAAGGCAGCTATCATAGGATTCCCATCAGAAGGGACATTACCGAGCAAGTCATTGCCCTCTGTGACTTAGAAACAAGTCCAACTCCAGAGGATGAAGTGCTTAGTGGTGTCTGAGAAGGCTTACTAGAAGAACAGGATTCAAAACAAAAATTTTAGAGTCAAGCTGGGGATTTAGCTCAGTGCTTCCACTGCTTGCCTTGCAAGCGCAAGGTCCTGAGTTTGATACCTGGTACAAAAAAAAAAGACTCATCAAAAGGTAAACAACAGGGGACAAATTGATAAATTTAACTACCTTGAAATGTAAAGATTTTTGCCCACCAAAGAGCACAATCAACTGTCTGAAAAGACAACCCATGGCATAGGAGAAAATATTTGCAAATTATATATTAATTAGAGGGTAGGCTGTAGGCCAGGGATTTAGCTCAGTGGTTCTGCTGCCTGCCTTGCAAGCACAAGGTCCCAAGTTGGATCCCTAATACCAAAAAGAAGAGGGTAGTATGCAAAATATATAAAGCACTCCTATAACTCACAACCAAAAGACCAAACTTTGATTTTACAAAAGGGCAAAGGATTTGATAGACGTTTCTCCAGCTAATAAGTACAGGAAAATATGCCCCAATTCACTAATCATGGAGGAAATGCAAATTGAAATCACATTAGATACTAGTTCAGCATAAGGATAGTTACTATCCAGGAAGGGAGGGTGGGAGGAAAGGAGGGAGAGAGAGGATAACAAGTATTGACAAGGATGTCAAGGAATTGAAACTGCTGTACACTGTCGGTGGGAAGGTAAAATGGTGCAGCTGCTGTGGAAAACAGAATGTCTTTTTTAAAAATGTGATCCAGCAATTCCATTTCTTTTTCAAAGAATTGAAATTGGGTCTTAAAACAGATATTTGTACATCCATGTTCAGAGCAACATTGTACATGGTAAGTAAAAAGTGAAAGCAGCCCAGTGTCTAACTGGGATGGGTGGATAGATATTTAAAAAATGAGTGTATGCGTGCAATGCAATATTATTCGGCCTTAAAACAACAAAGAAATTCTGACACATGTTACAACAAGGATGAACCTTGAGGATGTTATGTTAATTGAAATAAGCCAGTCACAAAAGAACAGGTACAGTAGCTCTTCAAGTAGGTGGAGGCCCCCTTTCTGAAGGTACCAAATCAAAGGGTGTTCAAATCAATTGCATTAAATGGTTTGCTGCTTGCAGATAACCTGCACACATCCTCTTATACACTTTAAACCATTTCTAGAGTACTTACAATACCTAATGTAATGTCAATGCTGTATGAATTGTTATACTGTGTCATTGAGGGAATACTGTACATGATGTGCCTACAGTTTTTTGTTTATCTGTTTGTTTTAGTGTTTTTCTATCTGCTTCTTTCTCTCTGATCTGCTCCCGTCCTTCTTTCACCTGCTCCTTTTTATCCCCAAGGCGGGTCATAGAAACCATTATTTCTCTTCTCCAAGACAGTTCACAGAAATTAAACATAGATTCTAATCTTCTCTCACCTTTTTGTCTTGAAGTCAGCCATAAAGAAATTCTTTGATGATAAAACCTCCATTTCAGAAGACCTGCCCCATACACTGGGGGAAAGAAAGCTATACAAACAAGGATCCGGACAGACAGCCTCGCTGGTTTTCCCCACTCAGTCTGCTAGCGTCAAATCACACACTTTCTGTCTGGTCACATTTCAATGTGGTCAACTAGGATTTAACCGTGGCTCTGCAATGAAGTGTCCTTAAAAACCTCAGGGACAAGGTTCACGGAGCTTCTAGACAGCTGAACACATTGAGGTTTACAGAAAGCTGAACAAGAACTTATCCCAACTCCACCAGAAACAAATTCCTGTGCTTGGAACCTTCCAGACTCTCCTTCCCCCACCTTTTCATCGGTTCGTCTAATCCTTTGGTTGCATCTTCTCAAATATTCATTGCAACAAACTGGTAAATATGTCTTCCTGAGCTCTGCAAGCTACGTGAGCGGCTTGAACGGGAGGAGGTTCGGGTAGAGTGTGATGTAGAGTCAATCAGAAGCATAGGTGCAAAACACCTGGGGCTGTGACCGGCATCAGGGCCGGGCAGTCTTTTGGGACTGAGCTCCCATCCTGTGGATGCGATGTTATCTCCAGGTGGATGTCACAGTTCACAACTGCGGCCCGCTGCCAAGGGGTAAAAGATGACTCAGAGTCAGTGTCCAATCCATACTCCAAGAGGGCCCAGAGCGGCTGCCCTTAACCAAGACCCCTCAGCTTGAGGAAGTCTCAAACAAAAGCCTCAAAAGGAAGCCTCTGTGGCCTTTTATTGATAGAACAGGAGCAGAGTCCAAAGAAAAAAGGTGATTGAGTATGAGAAAGGTCCTTGAGTATGTCATTGAGCCACTGGAATCCACTAAACCCAAACACCACCCTAGTCTAGGCTTCTTGTTGATGAACCAACAATAGTTGACCCCCCCCCACTTCATCTTTACAGGGAACTGAATCAGGGCCTTCACACTGAGCTATATCCCCAGTCCTTATTTGTTTGTTTGCTTATTTATATTTTGAAACAGAATCTTACTAAATTGCTGAGTTACCCAAGCTGGACTCAAACTTGCAAACCTCCTGCCTCAGCCTCCCAGAGTGTTGGGATTATAGGCATGAGTCATCAACCCCAGCTAGCTTGTTTTTGTTTTTTTGGTACTGGGGATCGAACTCAGGTCCTTGTGCTTAAAAGGCAGGTGGTGGAAACACTGAGCTAAATCTCTGGCCCTGAACTATTATTTCTGATGAAAATTTAGTGTCCAAAAACAGACGCGCTATGAGTATAAAATACAAACAGGATCTTGGAGACAGTATGAAAAAGAAATTAAAATATTTCAATATTTTTTTCTTTTCAGCAACTCACCTAATAACAATTATTTTTATTTTTTATTAAAATTTAAAATTATGCTTACAGTACATAATGATTACATTTATCATGAGGAGTTGGTACATGTACATAACATATATTAATTCTTTTGTTGTTCCCTACCCCTTCTATCCTTTTCTGCTCCTAACTCTTGGTCTCCTTCCCTTTGCAAAAGCTCTTTTTCCATTGTTTTCTTCAATTCTTTTTTCCCCATCCCCTTTCTCTTCTCTCCTTCTCCCTTCCCTCTATCTCTTATTCCCCCTTCCCATCTGAAAAAGATCTCTGTTACTTCCTACTATCTTTTATTTTGCTATCTATTTCTATTTTGGTTTCTCATATAAGAGAAACCATGAAATACTTTATCAGACATATTAATTTATGTCTGATGTATTTTACTTAATATTATGATCTCAAAATGTATTCATTTACCTACAAATGCTTCAAGTTTATCTTTCTTTATGGTAGAGTAGTACTCCATTGTATATACATACCACATTTTCTTTACGCATTCATCTGTTGATAATGTAATATGAAGTCTTTAACTCTTTGGGGAATAGATCTAGAAGCGGAGTATCTGGGTCAGATGGAACTTCTAGTTTTAGTTTTCTGAGGAATTTCTGTACTGATTTCCATAGGAGTTGTACTAGTTTACATTCTCATCAACAATGTAGAAAGGTTCCTACCCTCCCCATGCCAGCAGCCTTGCCAGAATTTGTTATTGTTTGATTTCTTGGTGAAAATCATTCTTTCTGGAGTAAGATGATATCTCAGTGTTGTTTTAATTTGTGTAATAAGCAGTGCTGTTGAACATTTTTTTCATGGATCTATTGGCCATTTGTACGTCTTCTGAGAAGTGTCTATTTATTTGTGTTGCCTGTTTTTTGAATGGATCTTTTGGGGAACTCGATAATTCTCTTTTAATTTTTACATGTAAAAATGAAAATACTACAGATACATTGGGTTACATAAGTTATACTGGATAATTAAATAAATGGCCACACCCTCTACCAGGCCCTGGAGCACTAAGCCGCTTCTCAGCCCTTGTGATTCAGGGTCTCACTAGGTTGCCCAGGCTGACCCCTCCTTGCCTCAGGCTCCCACATGGTGGGAACTGCAGGTGTGCTGCATCATGCTCCATGTCTTTTTCTTCTATTTGGCTTCTAGAAACATTATAAGTACATACATGACTAAAGTGACAACACTGGTTTAAATGCCACTTCCAACTCAACTGGGTCCATAACTAAGATTTCAGAAAATGTACTGGTGAGGATTATTGGATCCTGTAACTGTCCTGGTCCCATGGACCCTAGGCAAAGCCAAAACTGGAATCCAGTTTCCAGGGTTTTCCCTTTTTGTTTGGGGTAAGTATACCTGAGACAGGCTATTTTTTTTAACAGAGGTTTCTTTAGCGTACAGTTCTGGAGGTACACGGTCTAGGAGCCATATCCAGTGATAATGCCCTTGCTGGCAGGATCCTGAGGCAGCTCAGGGGATCACATGGCAAAAGGCCCTGATGGCTAAGGGGCTAAACTGGCCAGGCTAGGATCAAACTTCAAATCATCCTGCATCAGCCTCCCAGGGACTCCATCCTAATTACTTTACCTAATCCAAATTACCTCCCAAAGGCCCCATCTCTAAATGTCATAGTTTCCCCTCTCTTAATGCTTTACAGTAGGGAGTAAATTTCAATACTTGAAGGCTTGGGAGACCCTCAAAACATATGCACACCAGAGCACCCCCATGGTAAAATTCTTCCAGTAATCTCCATCAGGGAAGGCTCTGTATCCCACTCTTAAATCAAAGGTGCCTAAAGAAATGAAGTGTTTGTAAAGGGAAGGGGAGGAGGGGTGAAGGGAGGGCAGGGACAAGGGGAAAAAATGAGAACCAAGACCTGTCATGTAAGGGTACAAGATCCCAGTAATGAATGTAACTGTACTGTATACCTAAAATGTACCAATAAACTGAATGAGGAAAAAAAAAAGGTGCCTAAAGGGATTATAGTCCGGGGCAACAACAAGAAGGGCCACATACCCCCACCCCTTCAGCTCCTGGCTGAAATATGTTTGCTGGTGGTGGCAGCAGCAAGTTGCAGGAAGTCCAGAACCCCAGGGTTGTTGCCGGGATAAAGCCAGAGGACAAGCTGAGGGAGGGGCTGGGCGCACACCACAGAGCAGGGACGGTCTTCCCTGAGGGAAAGACGTAAAACCAACACCTGTGCCCACAAAAGCACTGGAGGAAGGCAACGCTGGAAGAGAAAAAGAGGAACGAATCAGCTAATACACTGTGCGGATCCACATGGTCAGCCAGCTTCATTACCCAGCACATTTCTTCTCACACCTTGTACCCCTCAGCCCTGCCTCGGACACTGCACATGCTGTCAGCTCGACACTGTCTGCCACGCCAAGCCCCAGCTAGGGCTCAAAAGTCTGTCCAACTTTCTCCGGAACCTTCCCATTCAGAAAAGAAAGTTCTGGAACTAGATAGCTTGATGGTTACACGACATTATGAGTATAATAGGGCTGCTGAATCGGGTACCTTAAGATGATTAAAATGATCAATTTTATATGAGATATATTTTATCACAATAAAAAATAGAGTTTAATTTTTTTAAAGCCTTCCTTAACAGTTCCAGCTCACAGGGCTCTTTCCCTTCTGAAGTATCGGTCCTTCTGATTTGGTACATGATTACTTGGTGTCTTGCAACAATTTTTGTATTAATGCCTGAGTCTGTTCTCTGTGTCTTTCCACTTCGCAATAATTTTCTTTCTTTCTCTTTCTTTCTTTCTTGTATAAAAGATGGTTACCGGGCATGGTGGCACACTTGTGTAATCCCGGCATTCTGGAGGCTGAGGCAGGAAGATCGCTGTGAATTTGAGACCAACTTGGGCTACTTAGTGAGTTCCAGGTCAGTCTCAACTACATAGTGAGACCCTGTCTGAAAAAAACCAAAAAAACAAAACAAGTAAAAAAATGATAGTTTATTTGGGGAGAAAAGATGAAAAAAAAAAAAAAGAGGCTGGACAGCTACCATGAAGAGGTAGGGGGGTTAGAGCTGAAAGGACCACAGCAGTTTTCTTCATATTAAATGTTTTGCGTATATTCTTGAGCCCTTTTCTATGTTGTGGGAAGTGTGATTATTTACATGCTTGGTAAACATTCTCTGAATGCCCAGTCCATGTCGGTCGCAATCGTGACCATGGCAAGGACAGATGAATGTGCACAGAAACCCGAAGGTAGTGGTGCTGCACCGTAGACGGAGCCTTGGGTTCAGAATCCTTCAGTTTCCCTCCGGGTCATCTACCAACAAATTCTGTGACTCTGGAAAATGTATTAAACTTCTCCACATATTTTTTTTGCCCCATCTGTTGAAACAATACTAAAAATATGAACTAGTCTACATACGTTGAGCATTGAAAAAGAAATATTTGAGAAAATGCTTTGGAAATAAACTCTGGGAAAGGTTGCAAAGAGATGGGGAAGTCTCCTCTTCTAAGAAAACAGGAGAAAGAATAAAAGGTCTATACGAACACACACTGCCTTACTATTCCAAGGCCAGGCACAAAGTAACAGCTCAGTAAGTATCTTTCATACACCCACTCATAATTACATGATTTCAGCAAATGTGGTTTTTTAGTTGTAAAAAACGAGAGCCTGGGTAAATAAACCGTTTGCTTTAGAGAATGACAAAGCCCTGATGTCTTGATTTTTGTTCGTGGCTAAATTAGCAGGAGCAGCATGCCCTACCAGGAGAGTGCTCATCCACACCTCAGCTTCTGACCTGGCAAGGCCTCCCAGCAGCGAGGGCTTGCAGGTCATTTGAGAGGAGTTAATGAACAGAGGAACTCACCAGAGAGCACAGGGGAAGGGCCTCGAACAGACTCAAAGGTCCTCAGACAGTTTCTTCTATCATCTCCATCAGCAACCCTCAGCCGGCCCTGAAGCTTCATTGTTGAGATGAAACAGAAAATGGAGAATTATTGGGATCATTCAGGCAACAATGAGCAGTCTTTTGACTTACTTGAGTATGGTAGAAATCAAGGCAAAAGCATGTGAAGTTTTCGACCCTTTCCCCCCTGGGTTATCAGAATCATTTTCCAAGCACTCTGCTTTCCTTTATTCAGCCCACTCCTAGAGAATAGTTTCTATCCCAGTCTCTACTGCCAGCAAGGAGTGTAAATTGAAGCAATTATCTAGATTGTTCAAGGGGAAAAAAAAAGCCTCAGAAATTCTTTTGCCTGACTGATCTAGGTAATTGCTTCAATTTTCACATCAGCTCCCCATCTTCGGCAGTCCCCGGGTTAGCCATTTAACGCAAACCATGGGGCTGCAGGTTACCGAGCAGCTCTAATCATTTCTGATTGCCCAGGACCAGCTCTATTCCTGAAAGTGCAAAAAAAGACCTGAAGATTAAAAACCAAATGAGCAGATGAAATGTTATTTTAAAATGTTGAAAAATCCCTTTAAAAGTTGCAAAAATAATCTGTTGCCATGGGATAGAAAATCTGGATGTCTTTTTAAATTATCACCTCAGTTCAAGATGACCAGATAACCCAGCCAGGTGATGAAGAAGTGAAGATCATCACACACTTCCAGCATAGCATTAGCTGATCCACAGGAGAAAGCCCTTTCTCTTCCCAAGGAGCTGTCACTTTGACTGAGATTCACTTTACTGGATTAAAATTTTAGTATTAATTCTTACAGAAAAAAAAAAGTCAGGGCTCTGGAAGATGAATATGTGGAATGATTGGATCAAAGGAAGGAGAGGAAAAGAAGAAAGAAAAGTCAAACTTTTGTGACCTGGGAGCAGGGTGCAGGCACCTTGGAAGAGCACAGGCAGTTTGGGGGCAGCAGGCACCGGGCCACTCAGCAGCTGAGATGCAGGAAACAAGGGCCTCACCTCTACCCTTCTCAGCACTGGTCTGACATAATCCCAGGTAAACTGCATGTAAGCTATTCCCTTATATTCCAGAAACCATGCCCAATTCATTCTGACCCTATTTGGGTACAGAATTTAGTATTGGCAGTTTGTCTAAAAATTCCACTCACAGGAAAGCATTAAGAAGCACATATTATAAACTTTCCTAAAGCAAACCAGGAGACACAGATGAGGGATTTCTAATGCACATCCCACAGTGAGCTACCTAAAAATCACTAAATAAAACTCATGTCTCCCTAGTGCTGTCTTTTTGAGTGACACAGACACACAGCGTCCCTTCCTCTCCTGACAGGCACATGGCCCCTCTGTCCTGAGTCGCCTGGATCATCCTGTCTGACATGGAGCCAGTCCATGGTGACCCAGCTCTGTTCCAGTTTTGCAGCTCCAAACCCATCACTGTCCCCAGCAAAATGAAGGATGCTCCTCCAGCCAGCACCGCAACCTCCTCAGAGACTGAGGGAGAAAGCACACATATACACTCAGCTCTGTTACCCACAGTGGAGATGTTCTGCAGCATCCTCAGCAAACAAGCTCTTATAACGATGTTAAAGACACTTCAGACCACCGGGGGTGACTGGCTTTCTGTAGAGATTCTGCTGTATTCTTTTTATTTATTTTTTTTAATCCCCGGCCCTCTTCTGTACTCTTGAAGCATAGTACATTGGGTAGGGCTTTCTTCGTCAGAGGTGGAGGAAAGAGCCCAAAGACTAGAGTCCTTTTTCAACGCTTGTGTTTGTTGTCTGTTGCTATGTAACAAGTCACTCCAATATGTAGTAGCTTAAAAAGCCAGCCAAGAATCCAGGCACCACGAGTAGGTCCTGTGAGTCTCATCTTGTCTCATGAGTGGCTGTCACATCAGGAATATATTAGGAGTGGGATAGCTAGATTAAATAGTATCTCTACTTTTAGTTTTTTGAGGTACCACCATATTGTTTCCATAGTGGTTGTACCAATATACTTTCCCACCAACAGTGCATAAGAGTTCCTTTTCCCACATTCTCATCAATATTTATTGTCTTTTATATTCTTGAAGACAGCCATTCTGAACAGAGTGAGCTGAAATCTCTGTAGTTTTGCTTTGCATTTCCCTGGTGGCTATGGAAGTTGGATATTTTTTTCATACACTTATTGGCCATTTGCATTTCTCCTCTTGAGAACTGTCTGTTCAGTTCCTTTGCCTATTTATTTACTGGGTTATTTGGGATATTTTTGGTATCTATCTATCTATCTCCTGGGTATTAGTCCTTTTGTTATGAGTAGCTGACAAAGATTCTCTCCCATTCTGTAGGCTCTCTCTTCACTCTGTTTCCTTTGCTCTGCATAAGGTTTTAAATTTGCTCTAATCCTATTTGTGGATCCTTGCTATTATTTCCTGTGCTATTGAAGTCCTAGTCAGGAAGTCTTTGCCTGTGCCTATGACTGCAAGTGTTTCCCCGATATTTTCTTCTAGCAGTTTCAATTTTTCAGATTTTATACTTAGGTTTTTGATCCACTTTAAAGTGATTTTAGTAGGGTGAGCAATAGAGGTCTCATTTCAGCCTTCTACATATGGATATCCAGTTATTCTAGCATCATTTGTTAAAGAGGCTGTCTTTTATTCAACATGTGTTTTTGGCCCGTCTAGAAACAAATGGCTATATTTGAATGAGTCTGTTTCTGCATCTTCTATACTGTTCCATTGGCCTACACATCTATTTTTTTATGCCAGCACTGTGGTGAAAATCCAGTCTTTTATAGCTTAATCCCATCTATTGTTTGTGCCATATTCCATTGATCAGAAACAAACCACTAGTTCAGTGCACATTCAGGAGAAAGTTACACAGAAAGATGTGAGTACTGGGTAGCCCATGTGTGTGCGCGCGTGTGTGTGGGGTGTATAGAAAGCTGCCTGCTTTGACATCCAGCTATTCTGTGAACACTTGCAATGAAATGGGTAGAGTCTGGGGACACAACTTTGGAATGAAAATAAATCCTCAAAGAGCTTCAGTCTAACTATAGAGAAATTGTGAGAATTGCCATTCTAAGTAAAACCCAAGACCGCCATCATTACATGAAAAAAAACATGTCACAATTTATAAAAAATAAACTCCTAGCCAGGAGTGGTGGTGCATACCTGTAATCCCAGCACTCACTTGGGAGGCTGAGGCAGAAATTGCTGTGATACCCAAGACCGCCATCATTACATGAAAAAAAACATGTCACAATTTATAAAAAATAAACTCCTAGCCAGGAGTGGTGGTGCATACCTGTAATCCCAGCACTCACTTGGGAGGCTGAGGCAGAAGGATTGCTGTGAGTTCAAGACCAGCCTGGGCTACATAGTGAGTTCCAGGTCAGTCTCAACTACATAGTGAGACCCTGTCTCCAAAAACCAAAAATAAATAAATAAATAAATAATATAAAATAAATTCTTATATATCAAAACCTCTACATAGAAACAAATAAAGTAATTTTAGACAAATCAATATAGTTCAATTGTAAATGCAAAACAGAAAATCTAGACAAGTACACTAAAACACAATGTATGAAAGAATTACAAATTCAGCCTCATTAGTAACCAAAGAAATGCTTATGAAACTGGCAACTATGACAAAGAGTAATAGCACTCTGTGTTGCATAGCATATTAGGAGGGCAGCCTTCTCTTATCCTTCCTGTCAAAGAGAATGGAGTTCTAAAAATTTTCTAGGAAGACAACGTAAATCTAAACCTGAAAAGTATACAGGCACAGAGATCCTATTCACGATAGAGGCAGCAGTTATGCAAGCATGTGTACCTTTGAGGGTTTCATAGTGACATTTAGGGACTAAAACAAAGTCATTGAGAGCCTCGAACAGCAGTTCACAGAATTTGGGTGTGGCCTTTAACTGGCAGTTTGTAACTAGAAGACTCACATAAAAGAAGGGTCTTAAACACAGTTACAAACACCGGTGGGATGTCAGAACCCAGGAATAGGACTGGGGAGACTCGTCACTCTCACTTCGTGATCTCTAACCCTGCCCCTTTGCCCTCTGTTTAGCGGAACCAAATACTCCTTACTCAAGAGAAACTGGAATGAAGACTTCAAGCTTTTTGGGCTCCTTTGATCTTAGGCATGTAAAGTCTCCGGGCTTTTGAGTAGATCTTGCCTCCTCCAGGAAATATGCCCAGAATGAGTGCAAAGGAGGTACATAATCTAGGGTGGCTGATTAGGATTCTTTACATCCCATGTAACAGCAATCTACCTCGGTTAGCTAAAGCAAAAAGCAGGGAAGGGGTTAATTTTGATTCTTGAACAGAAAAGGCTGGACAGTAGCAGAACTCAGAGATAAAATGGAGTCAGGTACCTGAAGGCAGTAAAGCTTTTCTGTCTTGTCTTTACACACTGTGGGCACAGAAACTCTTCTTTTCCTTTTTACATGTTGGCTTCCTCACCTTCTTCAGGCCATATCATGGACTCTTCAGTTGTGACAACTCACAAGTGTCTGCATGTCTAACTGCTTGGAAAATTATGAAAGCTGTCCCTCTTCCTTTCCCAGCTTTCCTGTCTGGGAGACACAGGACAGATTGCCCTTGTTGGACAAATTTATTGTGACCCAGGACAGTGTCCTGGTTGTCAGAAGTAATTCCCTTGGCCAAGTGGACTGGGACAGGAAAGGGAAGCCCTGAGAAGACAACCATGACGCTGATGTCAATGAACCTTGGGGAAGAATGGAGGCCATAAGAGAGATTTCATCCCTCCCCCTGTATAATTCTCCTTCAGATGCAGAGGCAGCCACGCTCGCGCGCGTGCTCACACACACACACACACACACACACACACACACACACACACACACCATCCGATTTCATGAGGCCCCAGTACAGCCAGTGGTCAACCTGCTACCAGCAGGCTCTGTTTTGGAAGCCAGCTGACGCCCTGAGTCCAGCTGCTCTATGGATGGCTCAGGACGCTGAGCAAGGCTTTCTTGTTTCCTTAGATGACCTGTTCCCTTTTGAGAGGAGACAGAGCAATTGAATTACCAAGGAACTAACTGAACAAGACACTCTAACCTAACACAGAAAAGAGATGAATTTGGTGTAGTACTTAGAAAACCCAGTCCTATCATCACTAGTGAAGCTTCCAGACTCTGTTAGTGTAAGCACATAATTGTGGGCTTGAACCTATTTGGCAAATGATTCCTCAGCCCCAATTGAAGGACTCCTTATTCCTACAGTGTGCACATTGGCAACATTCAGCCTTCTAATTCTGATTAATGAAAACTAGCATTTTATGCTGTTTATTTGTCCAGTTTTCTGGGATTCATTTAGTGAACTTAGCAAAATATTAGCACCAGCCCAAAGCAACTCCTGGGTTCTCTTTCACTGTATTTGCCCTGTGCTATAAGCACTCAGTTTCCATGTGCATGAATCCTAGTATTTGAAAAATTCATGTATTCATTCACAGAGATCTATAATGTGCCTAGTAAGTGGCAGACACTGTTCCTGGTGCTGAGAATGCCAAGGTCCAAGGTCCCTTATATAGTTTACACCTCCTGGAGGAGCCAGATAAACAAATGAGATTATACCATGAGGTGGCAAGCAGTAGTAAGTGTCCTATGAAGAAAAGTAAGGATGTAAGTAAGGAAAGAGGCTAGAGAAAGGCAGGGACAATATTTTAGTTCAGTTAATCAGGACTAAACATTTGGAGAAATACTTCAGTGTGTTTGTGGTACTGAGGCTGAGAGCCAGGGCCTCGCCCATGCTAGGCAAATGCCCTACCACTAAGCTACACTTTCATTCACTTTCAGTGCCTAAACTCTAACAGAAGAACGGTAGAGGAAAAGACACACATCTACACACACACGCGCACACACAATTTTTTTTTAAAAAAAGAAAAGGCACTTGAGGAAGGAAAGGAGGAAAGAATGGAGATAGGGAAGATGTTATGTATTGCTGTGCAATTAAACCTTCCCTCAAAATTGTGGCAGAGACAGATATAGTGGCACACACCTGTACTCCCAGCACTCAGAGGCTGACACACGAACACAAAGATTGTTGCAAGTTCAAGGCCAACCTGGGCTGTATAGTGAGTTCCAGTCCAGCCTGAACTACACAGCAAGACCCTATCGCAAAAAACAAAACAGAACAAAAATATGTGGCTGAAAACAGAATTATTTATTATTTCAGCAGAGCACTAAGGTGGGTTCAGCTGGCTTGTGCTGGACTTGCTCACATTTCAGGGGAACAGCTGGTTCTGAGATGGCCTTGCTTCTTCTCCAGGTTTGCCTCATAGCACTAACAAGCCCCTCTTCATCCACCATGTAAGGACACAGTAAGAAAGTGCCACTTGCAAGACAGGAAGAGAACTCTCACAGAGCAAAACTAACCTTGGTCTTTAAAAATTAAGTTTCAGGGGCGGGAATTTAGCTCAGTGGTTCCGCCGCCTGCCTTGCAAGCGCAAGGTCCCGAGTTTGATCCCTGGTATAAATCAATCAATCAATCAATCAGGTTCGTGTTCTCCAGAACTTTGAGAAAACAACTTTCTCTCATTTGATCCAACCAGTCCAAGGTATTTCATTATGACAACCTGAGCTAACTAAGATGGCTGTGGACACATAGAGGCCATTTACTGGATTCAACCATGCAACCATCCACCTCAGGAAGAAAAGAGGAAAGAAAAAGAGGGTGGAAGGAAGGAAGGGGGTGACATTTTCTAAAATGTGGATAGTTAAAGACATGAATAAAGTCCACTTTCTTTTACCTGAATGCGAGTCCTATGCCTTGTGAGATATCTTCAGTCTCCATCTGTGACCAGAGGCAGTCAGAGGGAGAAGAGAGTTGGGACCAGGGAGAGAAAGCACCTGTGAGCAGCTTATTTTATTTCAAAAATAACTAGAAACGGTTTGGAGATTTTTCCACATCTGGGACAAAATAAATTCTGTGGAAAGTTCTGGTTCTACCTCGAAAACTCACATCATAGCCTTCTTCCTATCTCAAAATGTCAGGTGAGCTTAGGACTAGGTCCTTTTTAAAAAAATAAAAAAAGACATCTTGTTATTTGATAAACTCTGAGGGCATCTATAGGACTCCCTGCCCTGAAATATAAATATAAAGATGAATAGGCTCTAATGAACAAACCTACTTTAATATACTTTGGCTTAAATTAATGCCTATTCAAAAGAAAATATTCTTTCACTCATTTAATAAGATTGATCCTTAACTTTCCTAAAACATTGTACCACGTATCTCCAAGAATTCTTCCAACTAAAAGAAAGAAAAACTAAAAGGTGTATTCTTGCTATCTTGGGAGCTATAGAATAAGCAAGACAAGGTCCCTTTCTTCCTAGAATTTACCATCTAGTAGAAGAACAAGAGAAAGAATTGCATCTGTGTATCTCTAAGGTGAATTTTGGGCTTTCTTGTGTACTTTCCAAGGAGTGGACCAGAGGCAGCTGCAGGATGAGGCTGTGTCCTTGTAGGACAGAGGTAGGGCCCGAGGGTGCAGGAGGGAGACGTGCCCTCCTTCCACTCCCTGGAGGAGGGAGGAAGACTTAGGCAGGTGGAAGAAGGTGCCAGTTCCCTGGGCCTCTGTGGACACCTGGATGATAGGAAGATGAGATAGCAGAACTGGTAAAGTTCTGAAGGGGACAGGACATTGGTTGTTTTGAAGAAAAAGAAGTTCATGGTTCTGGAACAGGCCGGTGGCTATGAGGCTAGGTAGCTCAAGGATGGAAGTGTGCATCAGGGAGATTTGATTTTTAAAAGTATATGCTAGGGCCGGGTATTTAGCTCAGTGGTTCCACCACCTGCCTCATAAGAGCAAGGATCTGAGTTTGATTCCTGGTACAAAAAAAAAAAAAAAAAAAAAAAAAAAAAAAAAAAAAAAAAAAAAAAAAAAAAAAAAAAAAAAAAAAAAGTATGTGCTAATCCTATCATAAATGGAGACTTGTAATTCATTTTCTCATAATTCATTCCTCGACCTTATTTAGGTGGCCAGCCATATGTTTTCAATGGGTATTAACATCTGTTGTGAATTCTCAGCATCACACAGATCACTAGATCTCAGATAGGATATATTTATTTTATTGCTCACTCATATCACAAGTTTAGCAAGTGCTTTTTCCCATATATCCCCATCTTTTTATGTCCTTTGCAAGCATTCCAGACTAAGCCATTGTGACACCTCTCCTAAATTACCACAACAGCTCCTTCACAGACCATTTTGCCTTGTGTTCCCTCATCTCATATTTATCCTCCCAACAGCCACTAGAAAACACAATATTGGGGCAGGGATTTAGCTCAGCAGTTCGATGGCCTGCCTTGCAAGTGCAAGGACCCGAGTTCAATCCCTAGTACCCCCCCAAAAAAAGAAAACACAGTATCATTTTTATTATTCCATAAATTAGAGCTGATGTGGTGAGGGAGCAAACAAGACAAGGAGGCATAGCTACAGAAACAGTGGAAACAAAATGACACATAATTGCAGGAAAGATGATTATCTCTACCACTACAAGATCACAAGACAGCTTTAAAAAGCAGATAGAATGATTATGAGAGTTCAGTCAGGTAATCAGATGAAAAATAAGTAGATAAAAATCACTCACTTTCTGTTTATCAGAACTATTGAGCTACCTAAAGATGCCATTGATAAGAGCTGCTAATCTTCAGCACTATGGTCTGCATGTTTGTGTCCCCCCACAATTCACACTTAAGACCTAATTTCCTACGTGGTGGTGTTAGGAGGTGTGGCCTGGGCAGGTGACTAGGTCACAAGGGCAGAGCCCTCATCCATGGGACTGATACATTTTTATAAAATAAGCCCTTCAGCTATGGGAGAAAGAGGTACGTGCCTGAGGAAGGAACATTCCCAGACTCCTAATATTTTGGTGCCTTGAACTTTTCAGGCTCTGGAACTTGAGATTCCTTGAAATTCCTGTTGCTGATAATCTACAAGTCTGTGGCATTTTGTTCTAGCAGCTGGTACTAACTGCACCACTCAGGGCTTCACACAGAGGCAGGGAGAAGTGGACACTTAAAGTAGGCAGCAAGCACTATACAGGCCCAGCCCCTGGAGCTGGACTCTCCCTGTCTGAATCCCAGCTCCACTTTCTCATGGCTGAATGACTGGGTGCTAGCTAACCTCTCTGTGCATCAAATTCCTCATCTGCAAATGAAGATGTTATTCAAACTATCTCAGAGTTACTGGGATGATTAACGAGATGATACACATAAAGTGCCTGCAGGCCAGGCAGAGGTGAGTATGATAGAAGTGCTTGCCATCATAATTTGTCTTTATCTTTATTGTTATTATTATTAGCATCATCACCATTTATTGACTTTCAGCCACATTTTGTCACCTGCCCTTGACCCTGAATACCACAAATTCTCCCACGAAAATGGTTCCATTATCTTCTAGCCCCATCCCTTTGTTTAATGCAAGAGTCAGCCTGAGTGCACAGTCCAGGGGCTGTACTAGTTTATCATCATTACTGCTTCCTTCCTAAAGGGCACTTCCCCCATAGACAAAGTCTGCAAAGGTACAACTCAGCAGTCAGCAAAGACAACATTTTACTACCTTGGATATCAAGTATAATCTCTTGGAAGAAGTCCCATATCATTTTGTTTAGAAAAGACTCTTAGTTTTATAAGAGCTCAACTAAAATTTCCATTTGATGTAACCAAGACCAAGAGAATTACCTCTACAGGGAAGGTTTGAAATGACAGCAGCAGTTTTTTTATTTATCTTTTCAGTTATCAAGATTTCAAAGATACTAGGATCAGGCATAAGCCAGATACAGATGTCCACTACCCTTTCTAACCCAAAGGATTTAAGACACTGCAATGGCTCTGGCTGGATAACTTTGTCACTGGAATCTAAAAATTACAAGGGGTACAGCAGAGGAGCCTGGCAGCAGCTTGCGACCCTCTGGTGGGCCCTCCTATTCAGCACAGAGCAACAGAAGAGCCCAGAAGCAGAGTGAGACCATCTGGTGGGCCTGCATCTTCTCCACAACACAGCAGTGTCCATGCCTCCCCAACCCTGGAAAAAGGGGAAAGAGAGTGTTCTCTGAGGCAACTAGATGAAAATTGAAGCCCACTGGAAAAGTGAAGAAAATCTGTGACAAAGGCATACCACACCACCATAGTTGGTAAGTCGGAGGGACCAGCACCTCACATTGGAACCTCATCTAACTTCAGGGAAAGACAGCTGGAATTGCAGTAGAACCTTGAAGAGTTCAACCCAGCAGGAGGTCAGAGATCTCAACTCGGGCCTTGCAACCAGAAATCAGCCTGAACCTCAGGGGACAGCTGCTGGCTTGTTGAGACTAATTAGCATAGATCTGCACACTCCTGCCCACACTGTCAATTCTGGCAACAGAGGCACACCCTGAAGGAGGCCCCCTGTACTTGCATTTTTTTATTTTCAAAGTTTTTCTCTTATCTTGAATCATTTAAAATTTTTTATCTATTTTTTCTTTTCCTCTTCTTAAATTTTTTCCTTTTTTATCTCCTTTTTCTTCTCTCTCTCTCTCTCCTTGATCTTCATTTCTCTCCCTTTTTGTTTCTATTTAATCTGAATTTGAATTTATTTCTTTGTTTTTCTTCTCTTCTCTTTTTCCTTCTCTAACGTGCCATTAGTTTTAAAAGTCTAGCCTACAGACTACAGTCTACAGTCTAGCCTCCCTATTGCTGTTAGTTTGTTCTGTTCTTGTGTATATTTTGTTCTGTCTTCTCCTCTTCTCTTCAACAGCATCCTAGAGTTCGTGTGGTCTTCCTGTGTCCTCTGACCTCACTTCTAACCTTTCTCTATTCTATCTATCCCTCCCTCCCCAACTCCTTCTAAGTCCCCATCCTGAAGGGTAAAGTTGCTATATTGAAACATTTATTCACTATAAACCTATTTTGGGATGGTCCTCAATTTTGATTTAATTCACATAGTTAAAGGTGATAGATTAATAACTACCACAAATCATCATTTTCTAAGTTGTGCTTGATGTTACTGTGTTGCTGACTGTATCATTTGGGCTAAGGTGTTGTGATTGATCTAATCAGTTGTCCTCCGGGGTATAATGAAAATGAGATTGCCTCAGAGGCAGTAGAGACTCAGAACCTAAAGACCAGCTATATCTGGAAGATTGAAGTATTAACCCAGGAATTAAACCAATGACAGTACCAACAACAACAATAGAACTGAGAAGACATTTAAACAAGTCCCAAACACAGACTTCTACCTCACCAAAGGTAAATTCTGGGGGAAATGAGGTGGAAAAGTCTGACAGTCAACCATCTGGACACCCTGAATCAATAGCACAGAAAGTTACAAAATGAATAAATGAGGCTCTAGAAAAATTCAAAACAGAAATAATTTCCCAGATAACCACAGAGATGGTGAGCACAATGAAAGACATAATTAGAGACTCTAGAACAGAAACAGATAAAAAACGGATAAGCTCAGGACCATGATGGAAAGCATGAATGCCCAACATAGGAAAGAAATGGAATCTGTGAAGCAGATTCAAACAGATATCCAGGAGATAAAAAAACACTATAGAAAGTATTTGCAGCAGAAGGAATGACTGTGAAGATAGAATTTCATATATAGAAGATAGGATTACAGTCAGTGACCATGAAAAAAGAGATCTTTTAAAAATTAACGGATCATGAGAAATCAATCCAACAACTCCTAGGTGATGCAAAGAAGAATAACAGAAGACTGATAGAAATCCATGAAGTAACAGAAGAAAATACACATGATGTTAAAAAATTGTTCAGAGAATTAATGACAGAAAACTTCCTAAACAGAGGGGAAGGATTTGACATACAGATAAGTGAGGCATATAGGACTCCAACTAGCCTTGATAAAAAAAAAAGAAAAATCTACAACTAGACATATAATAATCAAGATCCCAGAAACCCAACAAAAGAACAAAATACTACAAGCAGAAAAAAAAAAATCACATGCAAAGGAAATCCCATCAGAATCACAGCAGACTTTTCAACATCAGGTCAAGGAGAGCCTGGAGTGAGATACTTCAAGTCCTAACCTACAATGACGTATTCTGTAAAACTCTCTTTTAAAATGGATGCAGAAATAAGATACTTTCATGAGAAAGAAGACCTGAGAAACTTCATGAATACCAAACCAGAATTACAAACAATTCCAAACAATATCCTAGAAAAAGACAGTGAAGGTCACAACACCATGAGGCCCAACAGAACAAATCAATTAGGCAATGTAAGAAACTAAAGGGTGAGGGGGAAAATTTAAAAAGAGGCAACAACAGGACAGTAACATGACAATGATAAGTCAGTACATATCAGTTACAACCACCAATGGCAATGGCCTCAATTCACCAATAAAAAAAAAATGCACTGGCAGAATGGATTTAGAAGCAAAATCCAATAATATGTTGTATACAAGAAACACACCTAGTGAAAAAAGACTGAAAGTGAAAGGATGAAAAACAGTTCTCTGTAAGACTGGAGCCCAGAAAAAAAGTAGGGGTAGCTATGTTATTCACAGACAAAGTAAATTTCAAAATTACTGAAATTTACACATCCAAGACACCCAACAAACTCCAAGTAGGAGAAATGCAGAGACCCACACCCAGATACATCATAGTAAAAATGCTGGAGTAAAAAAAATAGAAAAGCTTGAAAGTTGTGAAGAAAAAGTAACTCATACACAAGGAAATTTCCAATAAGACCTAGAACTGACTTCTCAGCAGATACCAGGAAGGCCAGAAGGTGGTCAGATGACATTTTCAGCATACAACAGAAAAAAACTGTTAGCCAAGAATCTGTATCAGCAAAACTACCTTTTGAAAATGGAGGTGAAGCCAAGAGTGATGACACATGCCTATAATCTCAGTAGCTTGGGAGGCTAAAGCGGGAGGATTATGAATTTGAGGCAATTTAGCAAGACCCTGTCTCAAAATTTTAAATTTTCAAAAGGACTAGATATATAGTTTAGTGCAAAGTCCTGGGTTCAATCCCCCCAAATACCATCACTACCACAAACAACAACAAAAAAAACCCACAAAACGATAATAACAAAAACCAGAAGATGAAATAAACACATTCCAAAATACCAAGAGATTTTGTTGTCAGCAGATCTGTCTTACAAGAAATACTAAATGAAGTTCCTCAGTTTGAAAGTAAGTAAACCAAGATGGAAATATAAATCCTCATAAAAACAAAGAGAACACTTACAGGTAAATTTGTCATTATAAAAACAATTTAAATTTGTATTTTTTTTCTCTTAACTGATTTACAAAAACAATTATGTAAGAGAATATGTAAAGAATTATCTGTCTGGGCCTATAAAATATAGATATGACAATGACAGCACAAAGCAGGCAGATGACAGCAGCTGCTTTGGAGTGAAGAAAGATACCAGATGGTGACTCAGACCCACAGGAAGGGAACCAAAATGGAAAATTGAAAGGTGTATATAGCACACTTAGAAAATACCTAGTTCCTCTTTAGTTTGGGTTCTTTAACAGGCATAACATTATGAAAAGGAATAATTTTAACAATGTATTGCCAGATTTGTGACATTCAAAAAATGTGCATAGCAGTCATTGGACAACAATGGGGGAAAGAAATCGAACTACGTAGGGTAATATGTCTACATCTCACTGGATTGTTAGAATAAATCTCAAGTAAATGCTGATAAGAAAATAGCAGATGGTTAAGAAAACATGTATATGGTAAGCCCTAGAATTAGAGCAGAGATAACTGATTTAGAGAATAGAACAAATAATAGAATCATAAAAAACAAAAGTTGATTCTTTAAAAAAAATCAACAAAACTAGCAAAATTTTAGTAGGCTGACCAAGAAAAAAAAGAGGTAAGATATAAATTATTCAAAGCTGAAATGAGGGGACATTACTACTGAATTTTCAGAAATATAAAGAATATAAGGGAGGGCCGAGGATTTAGCTCAGTGGTTCTGCCGCCTGCCTTGCAAGTGCAAGGACCCGAGTTCAATCTTCAATCCCCGGTACCAAAAAAAAAAAGAATATAAGGGAATAATTAAATAACTTGGATGTATAAATTCCTATACCAATACAAACTACTTGCACAGATCAAAGAAGAAATACTTTAAAAATCTGTGATATATCCACACAATGGAATATTATTCAGCAGTAAAGAGAATTAAAGTATTAATAAATACTATACGTACCTTGAAAACATTATGCTAAAAAGAAGCCAGTCACAAAGATTTTTGTTTTTGTTTGTTTTGAGACAGGGTCTCACTATGTAGTTGAGACTGACCTGGAACTGACTATGTAGCCCAGGCTGGTCTCTAACTCACAGTGATCCTCCTGCCTCAGCCTCCCAAGGGCTGGGGTTACAGGCGTGCGCCACCACGCCCTGCTACAAAGTATTTCTTTAAAATGCCCAGAATAGACAAATATATAGAGCAAGAAAGTAAATCAATGATTGCTTAGGACTGGGATGTATGGGGGATTTTCAGGAGTGAAGTTTAAGAGGTGTGAGATTTCTTAGACAGATAATGAAAATTTTCTAAAATTGACTGTCATGATGGTTGTACAACTTTGTGAATATACTAAAAGGCATTAAACTCTACACTTTAAATCGATTCAAAGTAGGGTATATGAATGTGTCAATAATGTTATTTTTTAAATGGCTCGTGAAAAGGGAAATCAGAAGATATGAAGGCTGTTGCAATGATCCAGATAAGAAACTGAAACCCTGAGCTGAAGAGCAAGAGTGGAAAACAACAGGCAGGACAGATGCTAGTCTTGGGGCAATAGAAGATGAACCAGTAGATATAGCTGTTGCAGAACTGGAAATTCAACTCTTGCAGAATATTACAGGTCAGTGAGCTAAAAGATTATTGTACAACACAGTTAATGAAAATATAGTGTATACTTGAAAATTGCTAAGAGAGATTTTAAGTGTTCACACACAAATGTGAGGCAATACACAACTTGATTTCGCCATTGCATGAAGTGTACATGTACAAAACATTATGCTGTACATCATAAATTTAAGTAAGTAAAAATAAGTTACAAGAAGGTTGGAAACTGCTTCTAAAAAAGTCTTGTTGGAAGTATAAGAAAATGCCTGTGGTGCATCCACAAATAACCCCATGCATATAAGAGGATTCACCACACGGTTAATTAGCACTAACGTGAATGTGTGAGGGTAGTGCACTGCAAAAACAGGGAAAAGTTTGCCCTGGTGAGGAAACACGAAGCTAACCAACCGAGGCAGCACATTCATTAACCCACTCACCAAATATTTTGAGTCCGCCCTGATCTACCATCTGGATACACAGAGTTTAAGAACTGCCCTCGTGGTACTTGTGGCCTAATGGGACAGGCAGAGAAGGAACAGGTATCAAAGCCAAGAGACAGAATATGCTGTAGTGCTGAGTGCTACGGGGGAGATGAAGCGAGGTAAGCACATACATGGGAGTGACCTTACCTGTGACACAGACTGTTCAGAGGAGGTGCGTGCGAGGAGCTGAGATCTGAACATCATAAAATAGGGCCCATGATACTGTGTGGGGCGGGAGGCCAGCACCTCAGGCAGAAGGATTGCTCCAGGCAGTAATGAATCCGAGCACCCAAGGAAGATGAGAACAGCAGGAGATCAGTGGGACATAGGGAGCAGGCAGACAATGATAGGGTACGGCTGAAGAAGCCAGCGGGGCCTTATCACCCACTAGAGCTTAGGCTGTGGTAAAAAGGAAGCAGTGAAAGTGTGGGGTTTATGGTGAATGCAATGGGAAGCCATGGGAAGGTTTAAAACCAAGGATTGACATAATCTGATCTGCATTATAAAATGATGGGTAGAGAACGGGGGTGCCAAGTGCGGAAGCGGATATTACATGTCAAATTGTGCCCACATCCAAAAACGGCTTGTCAAATTCCTAAACCCCAGGATCCTGGAGTGGGGCGCTAATTGGTTATCAGTTCTTCACAGATCTGAGTTAAAATGAGGTCATTATTAGGCTGAGCCCAAATCCAAAGTGACCAATGTCAATTTGCACACAGACAGAAACACAGGGAGGAGGTCCTATCGAGACAGAGACAAGAGAAGTTCACGGGGGCCAGGGATTTGACTCAATAGTTTCACTGCCTGCCTCTTAAGCTCAAGGACCCGAGTTCGATCTCCAGTATCAAAAAAAAAAAAAAAGTTCACAGGCAGAGATTGGAGGTACATCGCTACAAGCCAAAGAATGCCAGGGCCTACCCGAAGCTTGTGGAGGGAAGAAAGGATCCTCCCCTTGAAATTTCAAAGGGAACGCAACCCTGACATTACCTCGATTTTTTATTTCTGGCCTCTAGAACTGTGAAACAGTAAATTCCCATTGTTTAAAACCACCCAGTTTGTGGCATTTTGTTAGGGCCAGGTTCAGGGAACCAGCAAGGTAGCTCTGGCAGGGGAACGAATGAGAAGGGCAGGTCCTCAGATGGGGAAGTTGCAAGACAAGGCTTGGTTCTGACGCATTAGGCTTAGGGGTCAGATGTAAAATGGGAATTAGTCAGCCAGGAACATGGTTGAGGAACACTTGCTAAGGAACTCCTAGACCAATAAAAGCCTTTAAATTTGGAATGTCCAAGGAAAGAAATCAGTCAGTGGAGTCTCTCAGTGTTACAGGAACTGGGGGATGCACCCAAGAATAAACAAGCATGAATACCTGAGGTCACACATATGTTGCCTCTGTTTCCATGAAACAGCATTAAGAAGCTGGAATACATTGAAAACAAGCCGACGACTTGTACATCCATCACTTCAGGAGGCACATCCATGAGGCTTGGAGATGCTCGGAAGTACCTCTGAAAGTAGCTGGTCAGAGAATCACTGTGTGACGCAGAGGCAACCTGAGGAGGCAAGGGTTACAGACAATGAGGGTCACTTGCATGGGCACCATGGAAACCATGCCTCACCTTAGTCCGGAGAAAGTAGCCCCTGGCCACATTGGGATATTTAATCCAAAGAAGCTTCAGGCAGATACTGCTTCCTGAAAATTAATCGAATTGTTTCCCCTTTGGTGGTGGTGTAGATGTGGAAGGGTTTCAGGAACGTAAGAGCAGACAAAGTCTATCACGATTGTGCATTTGCTACATGTCAACATACGCTATTCATCATATTATCTAATTTATTATCCCTTACCACAAGCTTGCAAGTGAGGTAAGTTTCTCCCAAATTCACAGATGGGGAAACTGAGACTCAAAAGAAGTCTAACTCTGAGGACTTTATATCCAGGGTACTTGGCCAAAAAAACTTAGATCCTTCCCATTATGTCATAGGACGTCTAACTTTCTCATCGCTGACACACAATACCTCACACCCACAACTCTCAGGAGGAAAGATTCAGTTTGGCTCACAGTTTGCAGAGATTTCAGTCCACAGTCAGCTGCTCCAAGACAGGACAGCAGGGCAGAGGGGCACCACAGAGGAAAAGTGTCTCCATGGCATGGTGGCAGGCAGCAGAGAGAGCGCAAGAGGAGCGGGGATAGATGCTTCCAGGCTCGTGACCCACCTCCTCTGGACAGGCTTTCCTCCCAATGTCACATGTAGCTGTGTATGGATGTGATTAGCCCACGGGGAGTAACACGCCCCTTAACCTAGCCCCTTTCCCAGAGTCCCACTCACAAGTGCATGAGGCTTTCAGGGGATGTCTCATTATGCATCGCACCACTGAGATCTTCTTTCTTGTTATTCAAAGTGCAGTTCATGGCCTGGCAACCCCGCGTTCTTACTCAAAATGCAAACCTTCAAGCTGCACCCAGGCCTACTGAGCCGGACTCTGCTCATCTAGTGGATCTACAAGTAACTGAAGGGCACACTTGAGCCTGTGAAGCACTTCCGTACTTAGTCTCGAAAGGCATATGATAAATAACCACTCAAAAGTTCAACTGCCTTGTTTTATAGATGAAGAAACAGGGCCAGAGAGGACTAGCGAGCTGTCCAATGCTCCTGACTCAGTGCTCTGAACACCATAGGCCATTCCTGAGGAGCCTGGCCCGACATGCTGCTGTGGCCAGAAAAGGAAGCCACACAATGGGACCTGTCAATCAAGGGAGGCACTGAGGTTCCAGGAGCACTGCCAGTCTGTCACAGAGGCAGCCGAGAAGCAGCGGCAGTCTCCCAGCCCCTCAGCCAGCCCTGCTCCAGGCTCCTGTGTAGTAGGAGGTGGGGCCACTTCGGCGAGCCCGTTTATGTTAACCCTTCTTTCTTGGAACCTTCAATGCCTGCAGATAGGCCTGGCACACGTAAGTGCTTGACTCACCTTTGCTGTTAAAACTGACTATAATGGATGAAAGGGACACACAAGGAGTAAGAGGCCCTCAGCAAGTGGGGTAAACTGAAGATAAACATTGCTCCTTTTCCTGGGGCAGCCCTGCCGGTCCTCATTCTAATTCATCATCTTTCAACATTTACTGCAAAGTATCGGTCAGCATCAGTAGCTCCTTGCCTTGCCGAATTCTTTACCGAGTGCTGGTTGCTGTGCCAGCGCCCCACGTCCTCACAATGAGCGGGCCAATTCAATACCGGCCTCAGAGCATCAGCAGAAACACTTTCCGGAGCAGAGCTTGGCAGCAGCGCCCAACCCCCTCCACTCCAGCCCCCAGGTTCTTCTAGCACTTTCCCTCTGTGGACTCTGCCCACCTCTGAGTGGAAGTGTGGCCGGCAGACTGTGAGCTACCAGGAAGAGCTTCCACCTGGTGTGGTCTCTGGAGTGAAGCCAGGACCAGGATGAGCGACGAGAAGGAGCCGCGAAGGACCTTGAGGACGTGCAGAGCCTCGTGCCCAGCCCACCCTTCACTGCTAGAGTGCTGCCCCTAGTTGGATCTCATCCTTGAAAAGGAGAGCGCATGAGTGAGGGTGCCCCACTCTGGGGCCAGTGTTCACAGCCCGCTCCTCTCTCTGTTCAGGCTCAACTCTCCAAAATGCACCGGGATTCTGAACCTGGCTTCAGCTGCAGTCGAGGATTGTTGTCTCTTTTTTGATCTTGGATTCTAAACTCATCTCTTTGGACTTAGCACAGCTTTGTAGAGCTAGCCCTCTCTGTCTGCAGGTTCTGTATCCATGGAGTCAAGCAAGCATGGATGGAGAATATAATAAAATAAAATTTTGTCTGTGCTGAACATGTACAGACTTCTTTCTTGTCATTATTACTTAAACAATATAACAACTATTCACATGGCATTTGGTTGTATCTGGTATCATAAGTAATCTAGAGATGATTTAAACTATATAGGAATGGGCATAGGTTACATTTAACATAAGGCACTTGTTTATGCACAGATTCTGGTGATGGAGGGGTTCCTGGGACCAGTTCCCTAAAGATACTGAAGGACTACTGTCATCAACCTCTGAGTCCTGAGCTTTCCCACAGCAAATCCTTACTGCTCAGGCCATTAGCCTTACCCCATCTACTGCCCAAGGCCAAGCCCACTGGATGGTACGATCCAGCCCTGTTAACTTCTTGACCAATGGCTGTGACACAAGAAGCCACCATTATCCATATGTACTGCTATCCACTCTTGATTACCTTTTGTCAGATAGGAAAGAAAGTAAAAATATATGGTCATTTATCTCAAGCTTCTGATCAAACAGACACACCTTAAAAGGCAAGACCTGGTTGTGTGTACAACTGATGCCTGTTCACCTTTGTAATATGAAAATAGTCTTCCTACATTGCACCTCTCCACTCTCTTTGGACTCATCCTAGAAATTTGACCCAGCTGCAGGAAAAGTCATCCAGATACTTCCTGAGATTCTCATGACAGATATGCAACAACAATCCATGATTTCTAGGAGTTTGGAACCTATGGTAGAAGGATCAATAAGGGCCAGCTGAAGAAAAGCCATGGCGCAAAGTGGCCAGTGAGTTTGACCATAATGATTAGATGTGGTGGTGGGGACTAATGTGAGCCAAGCTACTGACAGCTACGTTTGTTAGAGCTTAGTGTGCAACTTGATCTGGGGGACGGGAAGCTGTGAGCTTCTCAAGAGCTCATCAGTATATGCCCTCCATTAGTCAGTTTTCCATTGCTGAGAAAAATACCTGAGCTAAATCAGCTTTAAAGGGAGAGTTTATTTTGATTCATGAGTTCAGAGGTTTTCCATCCATGGGTGATTGGCTCTGTTGCTTTTGGGCCTATGGCAGCACAGTACATTATGATGGGAGTGCACAGTGCAGACAACTGATGGTAGCCCAGAGGGAGAGAGTCAGGAAGGGGGCCCGCCCCTAATAACTTAACTTCCTTCCATCAGGCCCCACCTCCTAAAGGTTCAGCCATCTCCCAGTAGTGCCACAGAATGGCAATCCAACTTTTAATACGTGAGCCTTTGAGAGACACTCAAGATCCCAGCTATATAGCACACCTTAATCCAGGCAAATTTCAAACCATGTCAAAAATTATTTCCTGTGTGGGAGATGGAACTGGCTGAGGCCATGGGGTGGGATAGGAGCACTTTAGGCCCAGGGTACCACATCGAAAGGCTTGGAGGGAAGAGAGGAAGAAGGATGAAACAGGAGAGCCTATTCCAAGTAAGAAATGATGGGCACAGAACCAAGAGAAAGTGCAAGAGGAGGACATTGAATCCAATCCATAAGGCAGCAGCAAACCACACTGTTGGTGAAAATGCAGCCAAAGCAGTGGACAGAAATGCACAATGGTTGAAAGAAATGGGATGCATTAAGCACTGATGATCTTGGCTGTACACGTTACTAGCTGGGTAACCTTGGATGCATTAATTCACGTCTTCAAGCCTCAGGCCCCTCTGTAAATGTGCTGACAGCCCGTTGCAGAGGCTTTTGTTCTGCCACATCCAGCAGCCCCAGCTGAATGGATAGTCTGGTACTGTGGAGGCTGACAGTCCTGCCATCAGCTCTGCACCTGAGACGCAGCCAGGTGCTTCTCGGCCAAGATGTCCCCGCACTGCGCCGCAGGGCCTTCTCTGAAGGAAGATGCAGACTGTGCTGAAAGTTTAATGCCCCAACAGCAGCTCCAACCACAGGCAGACAGGAGCTGCAGAGACAGCTGGGGGAATCTGGAGTGTTCTTTGTGCTCCTCAGAGTCCTGGGTAGTAGAGCTCTCACCTGCTGCAGTCTCTGGGTTGACCGTGCCTCCCCTTCCTCTCTGCCTGGGCTCACTTTCCATAGGCAAGCTGCAGCCACTTCTTTGTCCCAGGCTCCATGTCTCAGGGAGCTCAGGCTAAGATACTTCCCTTTTGGGATAGTTGTAAAGACTGGAGGCGATAACACATGCAGAGGGTTTAGAAAAAAAAAGAGCCCCCAAGTTACAGAGAAAGAAGAGAATCCACAACGCCTGTGTGTGATCTAACACTTACAGCCGGCCTCAGGATTATGAGCACGCACAGCCGGGCCTTGTGGTTCTGCTGAATGTAAACGACCACCATCATCAGACATGATACAACAATACAGTGAGACAAGAGCAAGGTCACTGCACAAGCTACAAAATACCAAACCACCTCTCCTCCTCTCCTGTTCCTTTCCCCTCCTACTTCTGCTTCTTTACCAATCACAACTTTAGCCTCACTGTAGTCTGCTTTACAACAGATAAGATTTTTTCCCAATCGTAGACTTACCCTCCGTGCTGGCAGCATCCAATCCACCTCAAAGCCACCACATCCTTGACTGTCCCTAGATTACCCGGCCAAAGCCCACAGCTTCTCCCAGGTCATTTCACAGGCTCCCTTGAGATGCCCTGGTTATAGAACCAGGCCTGCTTCCCCCAGGGCCCCCTCCTCCACCTAGTATGTCCATCACTGAAACAAGTTTTGCAAAAGAGAGAGTCTTTGCAAGTCAGCCAAGCATGGAAATAGGAGACTCAAATCTCCAATCCACCCCACAGAAGGATAGGATTTGGAGTAAGTAAACATTGTGACCAAAGGCATTAAGGTGATTGGCAGTGATCAGTGGTCTGCACATCTTCATGGGACATAGCTTTAGATATAGGTTCCTGGTGATGTTTTCCCGACCTGAGTGTGAAGTGTTTTGCCTCCTAATGTCAAAAGGTCACTCACTGGAACTTTTGTTTTGGTTTTTGCTGGGTAATCCAAACTGGTCTTGAACTCATAATCCTTTTGCCTTAACCTTCCAGTTCTGGAATTACAGGTGTGCAGTTCCTCCACTGGATCTTTCGACACTTGTGTAGGCTCAGGTGAAGAGTTAGTGATTTTTTTTTTTTTTGTAGCAGGGATCAAAATGTTTTGTTTTTTGAGACAAGGTCTCATCATGTAGTCCAGGCTGGCCTTGAACTCACTATATCGCCCAGGCTGGCTTCAAACTCACAGATCCTCCTGCTACAAGGTCTCATCATGTAGTCCAGGCTGGCCTTGAACTCACTATGTAGCCCAGGCTGGCTTCAAACTCACAGTGATCCTCCTGCCTCAGCCTCCCGAGTGCTGGGATTACAGGCATTCACCACCACATCCCTCTAAGAGTCAGTGATCTTGACAAAAGTAGCCTTTACATCCTTGAAAAGAAACCTGGGCAACTGTTATCAAAATAACCCACACATCGAAGGTGCTATCTACACCAAAGCTAGTGGGAGACTAATAATATATAGCTCAGTTATGTGACCTCTAGAATTCATGGTTCTTTAAAGCCGACTAAAAGAAGTATATAAGGAAAAGCACAGGGGCTCTGAGCCAGAGAGGCAAAAAGAACAAAGAGGGCCAGGATGTAGCTCGGGGGTGCCGTGCCTGCTTGGCAAGTGCAAGGTCCTGAGTTTGATTTTTGGTACCAAAAAAAAAAAAGTACAAAGAGTTGGTTCATGTAAATGAGACCATGCCAGCCAATTGTTGGCTGGCAGTCACCACAGTTTGGAGTCTGTCCTCCCATGGAGTCTTACCGACTGAGGTCTTATACTCCCTTCAGGGGTGGTCACAGTCTTAAGTGTGGCTCTTAGGTCCCTGAGAGATGTTATTGAGCCCCAGAAGCTACATACTTACCATTGTAACCCCTTCTTTCCATAAATGCCCATGGGATAATTGTGGCCTCTTGAGCAAGGGCTCAGTTTTACCACTGCTCTCAAAGGTGTGCCATATAGCACAAGGAAGCAACCCAGATGAAGCCAGCCTCTTTCACTCCAGACCATCTGTTAAGCACCTGCTTGGTTACTTCCCAAGCACATATTGGTCTACTGCATGGAGAGTGCCGAGCAGCTGAGGACTGGTGCCAAGGTGCGGGCAAACCCATCCAAAGGTGTGATTCTCCACCAAGGAGGACTTCATGACCTAATCAGGGCAGAGACACAGGTTTACAGGAAACAGCTTGGGTCAGTCTGAGGGGCTTAAGGGGCACTGTCCTTTGCTGTTGTGGTGTTGTGTCTTTTCACTAGGCTCTGGGAAGACACCCGATGTCTAACTACATTGCACTTATCAGAGAATTTACTTTTTCATCATGTCAACAAGGAAAAGACATGCACTACACCCTGCGCATCAACACATTTAAGAATATGTTCTGGAAATAGATTCTGGACAGTTTTATACGGTGATCAAATTGAACATCCTCAGTGATAACCCATGTCGATGCTTTATACCCTTGGGAGGTGGGCTGAGCACAGCATCTGAGCTTTGTGATCTCCTCTCCAAAACCCATAGTCACAGTCAGACCAGGAGCAAAGCCTCAAACCTAGCTGGGGACCATTTTACAAAATACTTTATCAGTACTTCTCAAATCTGTCCAGGTCATCTAAAAGAAAAGAAGGGAAATCTGAGAATCACCACAGCAAAGAGTCATCTAAAGGAAATACGATGGTTAAATATCATGTAGCATCCCAGAAGGGATATCAGGGTGCTAGGTAAAAATTAAGAAATATGAATAAAATATTGAGTTTAATTAATAATGTATCAATACTTCATTAAGTGTGACGAATACACCATACTAACCTAAGATATGAGTAAAAGGGGAGACTGGTCCTGGGTTATGAGAAATGGGAAATTTACGTACTGTCTTTGAGGTGGAGGTCAATGCAGCACATAGGCTAGACTCCAGGAAACTGAGTTTGAAATTCAAGGCCAAACAGTCCTGATGACTGGCTAAATATTTCATGTCTTTTTTATATTTGGATAAAGTTCCCCAAACCTTTAAATCCATATAATAATTCAGATGAGGTCACGTTTTAGGTAGATGATAGATACATAAGATGAGAGAGGTTTATTGGACGAAATAGCACACGAGGCGATGGAGAATGTGGAGTCTAAGCAGGCCTGTGATTTGCCATGTGCCAGGTGGAGACACCAGGACTCAGGCCCTGTGGCTCAGTCCAAGTTCAAAAGCCTCAGAATCAGGAGCGCCAACAGTGTCGCAGTCAGAATCCAAGGCCTGAGGACCTGGAGGACTGATGTGACAAGTCCTGGCTTCCAGAGGCCGGAGAATCCAGAGTTCTGATGTCCATGGGCAGAAGGGTGTCCTACACCCAGGAGCAAATTAGTTCTTTCTCTACCTTTGTGTTCTAACCTGGTCTCCAGCCAACCGGTTGGTGTCCACCCACAGTGAAGATAGATCTTCCCCATTTGTGTGCTGACTCACCCACCGGTCCCCTCTGGAAACAACCTCACAGATACACCCAGAAATAATGCCTCACCAGCTCTTTAGATATCCCTTAATCAAGTCAAGTTGAAACCTAACGTTAACTGTCACAGAACTACATAATGCAAGACAGAATACCTTTATCCCCACTAAAATGCATCTCATCTCCTAGGAGTTAAGGGTCTATATTGTTTTGTTTTGTGCACAGGAAAGAGAAGACAGGACAAATGTTTAATTCTTTCCTTTTACTTACCGGTTTTCAAAGTGTTGGCTTCATCCCTCCAGTCATGACCAATTAGATTTGTTCCTGGTGTCCTTGCTATTTTAATATTGTTATGCACTCATACCTTTAAACATATTTGATGTGCTTCGACTAACTGTTGTCCTTATCCTCAGTGACGTGCGGATTATGCCTTGCTCCTGAGTACTGGCTAGGTTAAGACAAGACATCACAGTGTTACATCTGAGGTCAGTCTGTGGTAAACACACAAGTTGAACATGCAAGAGGAACGCTTTCACTCCTTAAAAACATTTTATTTGCACAAGCCTCGGGGGATAAAAAGTTCCTTTACCTAGCAAGAAGATTCTATGTGTAGAGAACAGATCACACTCCAGGGCGGAGGCACCCATCCTTGATTAAGATCACATTTAGACACACTTCATACCTCCTTTCAGGCACAGGCATTTCCAATGACAGAGGCAAAACAGCTGGTCGTGAACTTCGCAGTCAAGGAGTCATCCATCTTCCCATATCCATTCTCTGCACTGAGTCACTGAGAATTTCTGTTGTGAGACTTTATGTCCTGCAGATACTCTTGGATGTATAATTTACACGTAGTGAAACGCACAGGTTTAGTCTAGGTTGATAGATGCATCTCGTGTGTCTATCCCCAGGTAGAAGAAACAGAACATCTCCATCCAAAAGGAAGTTTTCCATTCATGTCTCTTTCCAGTAATCATCCCACCCACCTTTTGGATGTAGCCACTGATTTGTTTTTATCGCCCCAGAGGAGATTTATTTGTCTTGGACTTTGAATGAATGGAATCAAACAGAATAAACCCTTCAATGTCTGGCTTCTTAGTCACAACAAAATGTTTTTGGGATTCATCCTTCTTGTTGGATTAGTAGTTCATTCATTTTCAACGTTGAGTTGCAGGAAACCATAATTTGTCATCCTTTTATCAATTGATAGACATGTGGATTGTTTTTTGTATTTGCCTATAATACATAAAGCAGCTATAAATATTCAAGTAGAGTACAACCTTTTTGTACATGTAAGTTTTTATTGCTCTCGGGTGGAGGTTGGGGTTATATTTAAAGTACTATATGCATAATGTTATGAGAAACCACTAAATAAACCATTGCACCATTTTGTACTTTTACCTCCAATGTACTCTGTGTGCTCCATATCCTCATCATCACCTGGAATTATCAACTGTTTGAATTCCAGCTGTTACAGTGGGTGTGGAGCGATTTTCCACTGTGATTTTAATATGCCTTTCCCCTGTGACTGATGATGTTGAACGTCTTTTTGTGTGCTTATTGGTCAGTCTTACACCTTGTTTTGTGAGTTGTCTAAGTCTTTCACCATTTGTTATTGTGTTTCCATTTTATCACTGACTTACATTTTCTCTATTCTGGGTACAAACTCTTCATCAGATATATGTATTGTGAATACTCTCTCCTAATTCATAGCTTGTCATTTTTTCTCTTTTGGTTTTTTTGCCAGTGCTGGGGATTGAACCCAGGACTTCACATACGCTAGGTAAGCTCTTTACCACTGAGCTGTACCCCTGGCCTTTTTTTTTTTTTTTTATACCCGGGATAGAACTTGGGACCTTCCACTTGCTAGGCAGACCGTGGCACCACTGAGCCAAATCCCTGGCCCCTCCTATCCCTGTTTTGAATTTTATTTCTTACTTCTACAGTCCAGGGTCTTCATTCAATTGTCAATTCAAGTTCACATAGAATACACCACTTTTTGAGGACTGACCGTGTTCCTTCTGCTTGCTGAGCTGGCTATAGCACGGATCCCCTCAGCTTCTCATAATTCTTAGAGCCAAATAACACTCACCACTTCGACTCAGTGGGGAACTGACTTTAAGCAGCCTCCTACTCTCACCCAGTGAGTAAGGGGCAGACAGGCTTGAAGCAACGGTGTTCAGTGCTGGCTGAACGCTTGAGTTCTTGGGGTACACGTGAGGTAAAAATGACTGATGCTCTGGCTCCAGCTTTGAGGATTCAGATCAGATTGGTCTGAGAGGGAGCCCAGACGTGGATATTTCAGAAAGCTTTTCTACTGATTCTGGTGATCCAAGCTTCTGATTCAAAATGCAGAGAGCCTCCTCCCCCATCGCCACCCCTGCATTGCACTACTCAGGATTTGGCTTCTAGAGCTCACCTGCCAGTTTAGAAAGAGTTAAATGACAGGCCCTTCCAGAGGCCGTATCTCAGTATCATTTACAGGCTGTGCAGAGAAAGCACGCCTGGCTGACGCAGTTCTTACTGTGCAGGCTGGAGATGGTATGGGTTTTAATTTAAGGAGCTCTTTAAAAGCTGCTCTCTCCTCCTCCCCCACCTTCCCAGGAGGCAGCATATCCAGACGTCAGCTCATGAAACCAGGTCCAATTTTGGAGGCTGCTGCAATCTGGGGAAGCATCCAAGGTGTCCTTGCAGACAAGCAATCACCACTTGGAAATGACGACTGCAGAGGGGTTTCAGCATTGCATACAGATCGCTCTCTCTCTCTCTGGCAATTTCCAACTCGCTGTCGTTTAATGAGGCTTCCCTTCTCTGCAAGAAAAGCTGGCACCTGATGGGGGAGGGGCCCTCCTTGTCAGTGTACAGCTGATAAGAGTGGTTTTCAGAAGCGGAGCTGGGGTTCCAGAAAAGTCATCATCTTTATCAGTGGCAAAGGAGAGCCACAGGCAGAAATAGGTTTCTCTAAAATAAGACCTTTCCCCATCTTTCTCCTTGTGATGTCTATAGCTGATACCTATGAGCCCCAGTGATCTTCATTCCTTCTAGAATTAGAACCCTGGTCTCATTTCATGGAGAGTAGGGAAGAGGAATTTAATGAATACTTCTGTGGAGCATTGAAAATTACCATCATTACTTGAGCGTCAAAAATACACAGAGTGTGCAAAATAATATTGGATATTTTTTTCCTGACCAACAAGTTCTGGCAGAGCAGTATGTAAGAATTGCTGCAGGGAAACAAAATAATCCACAGCAGACAGAATGCCTCCCCTGAAAGCTCAGGCACTGAATTCTGAACAACAGAGATATTTGAGTTTCTGGAGTGGGCCAGAGGCAGGGGTATCTCAGGTAGTGAGGCCTGAGTGCCACACTGAGAAGAGAGGTTCTCAAAGTGTGGTCCCTGGGCTTATAGCACCAGCATCACTTAAGACATGGTAGGAGCCGGGCGTGGTGGCACATGCCTGAAATTCCAGCACTTGGGAGGCTGAGGCAGGAGGATTGCTATGAGTTTGAGACCAACCTGGGCTACACAGTGAGTTCCAGAGCAGTCTGAATTACATAGTGAAACCTTGTCTCAAAAAACCAAAAAAAAAAAAAAAAAAAAAAAAAAAAAGACATGGTAGGAATGCAGGTCCGTTGGCCTTGTCCTACCAAATCAGACTCTGCCGAGGCCCAAGCAATCGGTGTCCTCCAGTTGATTCTGATTGATATACTTTAAAGTTTGAAATTCACGATGGAGTCTTGAGTCTAGAGAATCATTCTTGGAAAATGTGAGCCCTGCTGTTTCCATCCATTTTCTCCTGCTATATATGGGGGTGGGGGTGGGAGTGGATGCGCTAAAGATGAGAGAGGCTGGGGAGCAAATTCTTTCTGACCTCATGGTGCTGCTCAGCCAGCGCAGCCATTCCCCTTTCTCTGCAGGAGGAGGATGCATTCAGGTGCAATAACAACGTAGCCACATGAGTAGGACCCACCTTGTTTCAGAGACATGAGCTCTGCAAACCTATCTGGGAGGGCTACACGATGGGCTGGAGTCAGGGAAGTGAGGCGCTGAGGAGGAGGATGTCAGGAACAGCCTGAGCAGTTCGTAGAGACACAGACCTCCTCCGGCCAGCGTGGCGCAGGCAGGCTGAACAGCAATCCTACCCGGATGCTGTGTGTGACCTGCCCAACTGCTCAGTGAAACAGGAGCTTCAGCAAACAAGAGCTTCACCTCAGAGCAAAGAAGAGATATAGAGAATGCAAGGGCTGGGGCCCAGAAGCAGACGAAAAGGAAAATGAGTCCCACATCAGGGTCTTTTAAGGGTTCCTGGGATTTGTTTAATAAAGCATGATGGGATGTTTAGACACAGACATGACTGTCAGGAAGGAAGAGATCCCTAAGGCAGGAACTGTGGCACACAATACCGGGGCACATGAGGAAGCACTAGGAGTGGTCAGCAGAGAGAGAAAACATGAGCAAGAACCTTTATTGTATTTTTGTGGGAGGGAGCAGGTGAGGCAAGGCAGGCGTAGATCTGGTTAGATTGAATAATCGGATAGACTAAATAATTCAGCTGCTCTGGAGCCCAGGGTTGTCCAGTTCCCGGTCCTGGGTGATTTGGGCACGTGGAAGCGGCAGGCGTGTGAGAATCCCAGGTATCCTCGTGTGTGTGGTACTTTCTCCAGGCCTTGGCCAATTCTGGCAGGGTCACAGCCTCTAGGTCCATTTCCTTACAGAAAATAAAGGGGTTGCTAAGACCTAGGAGTATTAAGACTGTAAGTTCCCCTACTTGGGTTGACCCTACCATTTTGTTACAGCCTGTAACGCACGCATGTTCCAACACAGTAGCCCAGCTACATGTGGCCACCAAGCCCTTGAATGAAGCTGGTATGACCAAAGAATTAAGTTTTATATTTCTAGTTTTCATAAACATAAAATAAACTTAAAAATGGAAGCAGTGTTAAGCAAAATCTTCTGTCAAGCAGAGTTCGTGAGAGTGAACTGTCTCTGGGGTGGGGGTGTAGCTCAGTGGCAGAGCATTCACTTAGCAGGTGTGAGGGGTGGGGAGCTGTGTGCTCAGGCTCAAGGCCTCGGGAGGTGCCTGGGGATGGCACAGGCTCATCAGGGTTTAGAATAGTGCAGCAGAGTCATCAGGAGATGCTGACAAGGCTGTAAAGAAAAAGAAAATCATACTCAAGCAATTTCCTGAGAGAGAAATCTACTTTAGATGTTGGAATAGCTGAAAGGCCTAGAAGCAATCTGCAACATTGCCATGAAGCCACCAAGCTTCTCCAAGACCCTCAGCTCCTTTTCCCTGGCCCAGACTGACTGCTCCCTGGCAGACAAGGGCCATCAAAGAGGACCAGACCAGTGACCTCTAAAGGACTTGTGCCTGCTGCACCGAGTGCCCACTCCCAGGCAGCTTCCCCTTGGTGCGTCCTTGTGGGGATGCCAGCCCTGAGGAGTTGTGTGCTTCACAAATGTCCTCAAGGTTAGACTTTTTGGACACTGTGGTTCTAAATTAGTACAAGAGCTTTCTTGGCGTGGAATCCAACAGTTCTGGCCCTGCGTCAGCTTCAGGAAAGCTTCTCAGTTGATTGAGGGGGTGAAGAAGAGGATGGGGGTATTCAGGGCCAGGCTCCTAAGCCAAGGACACAGAGCCAAAGCTGTCCCCAGACTCACTAGTAGAACCTGAGACCGGGCAGGGCAGCAGTGGACACCCAGTATGGGAGGGTGACCTGGTGGAACCCCAGAAGATGGAATGTCACAACAGGCAGCCTTCTGCACCCACATGCTTTGGCCAGGGATGTGATAAGCACTGGCCTCTTTGCTGAGATAACTGGATGTCACAACACAGAGAATGACATCTTCCCGACTCACTCCTTATACAAAACTGACTCAAAATGGATCAGTGACCCAATATAAGAGCTAACCACCATAAAAATCTTATCAAAAACCACAAGATAAAATTTTCATGACCTTGGATTTGGTGATGAATTGTAAGATATGAGCATAACCAAAAGCATGAACAACAGCAAAAAGTAAATAGAAAAATTAAAAAAAACTTTTGTGTATTATCAGGAAAGTGAAAAAAAAAGCCACAGAATGGGTTGAAAATTTTACAAATCTTATAGCTCATAAGGATCTAGTTCCCAGAACATATAAAAAATTTTTGCAATTCAATGTAAAAGGGCAAACAATCCAATTTTAAAAATGAGCAAAGGACTTGAATAGATGTACAAATCACCAGCGAGCACATTAAAAGACATTGAATTGCATTACTCATCAGCAAAATGCAAATCAAACTCACAATGGCTATAAGGAAAAGGCTGTAAAAAGGAAAGTGAGTATTGTGAGGATGTGGAGAAATTGGGACACTCCTACATTGTTGGTGGGAATGTGAAATGATTTGTCCATGTAGAAAACCACTTGGTGTTTTCTGAGTTAAACAGAATTATATAATCTATCAACTACACTCCTAGTCATGTCCCCAAAAGCACCAAAAAAAAAAAAAAAAAAA